>NC_133771.1:173876061-173925177 GCF_003597395.2 Chelonoidis abingdonii
TTTGAAAAATCCGGTTTCCTGATTGGTCCTCTGGTCAGGTGTTTGGTTCCCTTTGTTAACCCTTTACAGGTAAAAGAAACATTAACCCTTAACTATCTGTTTATGACAGGAGTACTGTAATAGGTGGAGTACAGACTTGACCTATTCAGATATCATGTTGTGACAAGTTGGGTGTGGACTCTTCTCAGCTAGGAACCAGATTGACTCCTCCAACTCAACTGTCACATGGGAACAAGCATACTCTTTTCATATTTAAATCGAGATCTAGTGGTGAAATGCTCCCTATTCAGAATATCGTAAATCATTCACATTTAGTCACCCATGCCTGTGTCACAGCTCTAGGTGAGCACCCTGCCCCATCTTAACTACTCACCCGATTTCTGAGGAGATTCAGTCACTGGATCCCATGTATTTTAAGCCTTGAGAGTCTAAACAGGGACAGTGCCTAGGCTCTGTCTTCCGGTTTCTGAGTGCACACTTAGGGTGTGGATCTTTGATCACCCTCTCCTGATCGTTTCAAGCACATGGCCCACTGCCCAGTCCCTGCAATCAGTGGTAAGCCCTCATTCTCTCCCCACAGCTTAAACACATCCTCTCCCACAACATCACTCAAAGATATGAGCCTTCTGGTTGATCTTTTCAAAGGGGCACATGGTAGGTGCAACACGTAATGCACACAGGTAGTCTTTTCACAAGATTTTAAACCATCATTGCTATTTAGTTAACAGCTAAAGCACAGAGTACAGATCATATAGAAAACATATATATCCAGAATGCAATGACCCTCACCCTAACTTGCCTTCTCTCAGGAGTTCTTGAAGGACCATCTGAATTCCACCCACTATGCCTCAAACCCCTGCAGTAGTTTCTATCTGTTTTGAGGTGGTGAAAATGGCCAAAGACCCTGACTAGATCAGCTCCTGTCCTTTCTGTAATGCCTCAGTCCCTCTGGTAGTTGACTCCTGGATCAGCCTTTACAGGTGATCCCAGACTACGATCAGATGATTTTCTTGCCAGTGACAAACCAGTTCTGGGTGGGAGCATGCCTACTGTCTACCATGTTTGTATTTGAATAGAGGACCATCCTGAGTTAACAGCCCTCTATTGTCAGCTCTGTATCAATAAGTCTTGGAATGTCTGTCCAAAATGGAAGCCGAGACAACCAAAGACAACTAGTGCCCACATTCACAATAGAATTTACAGTCTGATAAAGATATGTAGAGTTCATAATCTCACGCAGAAGTAATAAGTTGTACAGACAGACCCAGATCATCACAACCTGCAAGAGAACGAGACAAAACAAAGGTCTCTAGAATATGTTTTTAAAACTCATGTGTGTGTGTGTGTTGTCAACAGTACAGCAGTGGAAGCCCACTTAGTGCTGGTGAAGTATGGAAGCGAGTGAAAGCACAATAAAATTTGTCCAAGAGCGTTCTGTCAACAAGGATGGGAGAATAATTTAAAACTTTCATAAATGTTACGTTCTGAATTTCAAATGGGATGTAAAGTGAGATTGTTTTAATAATCCCCAAAACAGAATCCAAAGCAAGCCAAGGAAAAAATATGGCAAAAATCTAACTAAATACCCCAAGATCAAAACAGTCTGTACAAAAAAAGGAGCATTGCTAATAATATGAACCAATACTATTTATATGGTTTACCTTGAAACCAAAGTGTGATTTGTTTTATTTGAAGAATTTTGTGCCATCTCTAAATCAGTTTTCAGCCTAGGCTGCTAGTGATTAAAAGTAATTTGGGTCAGATTGATTACAGCTACAATGGTGTAAATTCAGGGTAGCTATTAACTTAAACAGCTGCTCCAAATTTACTAACTAAAAGTAAAATCTGGCTCATTGCTGTTAGGGGTATATATGAAATTAGTTGGTCTCAAGCCAATTTCTAGTGAGCAAGTGTGCACATCACAACTAATTGAAACCATTAGTAGTAGACTCAGCAGGGAGGCCCAGGATAGAATGAACTACTCTTTCATGGCTGCAAGGGGTCTTTCCAAGTCAGCGATGAGACGGTGCAAGTATTTTGAAATGCTACTACCTATGCTGTATTTTTTGTTTCCTGTGGATAAATAAAAGAATTCTGGTCTCCAGGTTTGTCAATGAATGAGGCATTTTTCACATGTACTTTAAACAACATGAGTTTTTATTGAGACAAGTGACTCAATAAGTTGTCACCACACCAAATTAGCGTGATCTCACTAAAAATGACACATGAGATTTGCCATATGGTAGAAATATCTTCAGGATACAAAGTGTTCTTCAAAAGAAAGCTTTTATTTTAAAAATAAACAAGTAACGACACACAAGGAACCACATGGTTATCACTGCAAACTATGGACTCTCCATGCACCATATGTCCTCACATTTTCCACTTCCATTTGTGTCATTTTAATGGCAAGAAGGACTGTTCCAACAGCCAAAATGAAATATGAATGGGGTCAACATTCAGTGCAGGTATCTGGGAACTTGAAGAAACCAGGCAAAACTGTATGGTTTTAAAGTGTGAACCAAGTAATACATTTCAGTAGTGGGAAAAATTAACTATCTTTTAACCTTCATGGCTGTGGCTTTTTCCATGCCCATAATGGGCTAGTGTCTGCTTAGTTTTAGTTTGGTTACCTTTTAAATATAAATGTTCTGTTGCTTTCCTTTATACTGGTACTTGGTTTTCCTGTACTGGTATATATTCAAAAAATATTGAGCCTGATACTTATTTTCATTAGGGCCTCTTCACATTACTGGAGCAGTGTAAAGGGGCCTTATTGGGTCTGATTCTTATTTACACTAACTTCTACAACTAGTTTAGGCATTAATGTAGCAGGTGTGTAACTGTGCCATTTACAGTTGTCATGGATTATGTCAGTAGAGCATAGCCAGTAATAACAAGGCTCACCAAGACCCAAAGGTAATCACATCCATAAAAAGCCAAAACAGTCACAATTAGGATTTTTTTTCTTGACATTATCAGCCCTCATTTGGAAAACCTAACAGATTCATGTTAGAGGATATTTGATTTCCAAATGAACACTTCTATTACCCAGAGCCAGCAGATAATCATTTAGGATGAAATTGGCACCTCTGCTGATTGCTAGCACAAGGCATATGCACAACTTAAAACCCACTAATCAGTATTTTGAGGGTTTAAGTAGAATTTAAATGATGTATTGGGCTTCTGCTGGCCCCCTGCATAAGGTTGTTTCACCTTTTGTGATTGCTCTCAATCCCATTTTGGTGTCTAGCAATCACATAAGGGGAATTATAGCATCAATTCACTTTGACTCTTTTAAATCAAGATTTCATATATTTTATATAGTACCAGATTCTACCACTCTCACTCAAAGAAGCAGAACCTTACTCTATGAGTAGTCCCACTAAAATTAGAGGGGCCACTTGGGAAAGAAGGTGCATGCTACAGATCATCATGAGTAAGTGTGAAACACCCATATATAATGAAAAGGCAGAAACTTATAAATCCAACGTATTGGTTGAGCCAAATTTTGACAATATTGTCAATGACAATCTAGTATTTTATTGAGATCTCTATGCATTCACTTGATCCTATATTCATCTATCCCACTGACAAATTACATGCAAATTATATTTATCTGAAATTCAGTTCAGCTCTAGAATTCCTCCTATATAGCACAAAATGACTATAACATAGGCTTAGCTAAATGCATAATCTATGCAGCACATGCAAGTAAGCATTTGTTGATTTCAGTTTTTTATTTTGTTGTTCTAGCCCTATAGCTTATATTGGTGTGACCACAAAAGACATGGTCTCCGATTATTTTTTTTCTACGTCCTTGCATGGGTATATGCAATGTTGTTGTAGCTGTGTCAATCCCAAAATACTAGATAGCTTGTCTCTCTGACACTTGTTTTGTCATTCTCACCTGTGCAAAGTAGATGTAGAATGCCACCGGTGATTCTCTACCAAACTAGGCCCATGCATTCTGGATGCATTAGAAATTCCTATCAATCCAAAGTATGGGCAGACAAATGTTAAATAAAACAAATCTAAATACTCTAAATTTTTGCAAAACTTGAGAGCCAAAATGAAACTCTTCCACCTTACTTCCTAACTTCCGTTTCATAAGGAACAATAACTTCTTGGATGTGAATAATATACAGCCATTTGGCTTTCTTTCCATTAATATGGAAAATGATTACTCTTGCTTTTTAATCTGTCACATATTGTAATGAAACAAATTCCTTCAAAACAAATCTATATGCCAGCACTTTATGATTGCTTTTCCCATTACAAGAAGAATAGGAAGCAAAAGGGTAGTTTATGAGAAGAATCTGTCAAAACAGTTTTTCATTTCAGTTAGGGCTGAGTACCTCCTTCAGGGTGCTGAAAGACAACAGTTCCAATGGAACTCAGTGCAAAACTAGGTGTTAAGCCCTGGGACGCCAGGGGGAGAACACCCAGTACTTCAGAAGATCAAGGCCATCTCTGAAACACCAGATCAGATGAGCCATTTGTGTTTTCCATTGCAGAGTTGAGAGACCCTATAAAAATTATAATTAATAACAACAACCCTGGCCAAAGAGACTGTGAGGATGGAGAGAGCAAACATGTTTTTCATTAAAAAATATACATATGCATGCACAAACATACACTAAATGTGTGCCCAGACCAAACTCCAAAATCTGAATACCCCTAAACTCTGTCTGTGCATATGTGATACAGTAGTGCTCCTTATGCACATCTGTGAATATGGAAATGGGCTGACTGCTCTGCAGCAAGCTTCAATTAGTAACACAGATATTTCTGGAACTTGGTACTACATATAATGTTGCAGTATATTTCTGCCAGAAGAACTGGAATATTGGTGTGGGGGTGTAGCACAAGGTCCACTGTGCTCCAGCAGCAGTAGTGGGACCTGTATGTTGTGTACTACAAACTGCTTCATCACAGGCAATGGATATAATAGGCCAGGGGAAGCTCAGCCTCCCCTGTGCTGCCAACCCGCTCCCTTTACAAACATGCATGCCTGGGCTGCGATGGCCCTGCCTGCGCTCTGCCCCCAATGCCCCTCCTGCTTTTCCCCTGTGGCCCTACCTGTGCTCCATCTCTTCCCATCCCTGCTCTGTCCCTCCACCAAGATTCCCACTGCTTGCTGCTTCTTGCTGAATCCCTCCACCTCTTCTCCGCAAATGGCCCCACTGCTTCCTGAGTCCCGACTCCCTCCATGCCCACCTCCCCCAAGGTCCCCACGGCTCCCTGAGTCCTGACTCCCTCCTCTCCTCAGGTGCCCACCGCTTGGGGGTAGAGGGACTCGGCAGGGGCCATGGAGGAGAAGGGGTGGAGGGACTTGGTGAATGTTGGGGGAAGGGGGTGGAGGAGAGGAGGGACTTGGCAGAGGGAGGGGGCCTAGCATGAGCAGGGCCTGGGGAGGGGCAGCAGTGAAGCATGGATGGGGCCTTGTGGAAGGAAGCTGAGTGGGAGTGGGGTCTTGGGGCAAAGCAGGGGGCAGTACCACAGTCTGGGCACCGGGGGAGCTTCTGGCGCTTAGGCCAGCATTCCCAAATGCCAGAGCCATGCACTGCCCTTGTGCTGCATGTTGGGAAAACTCCCTGGTTCCTGTCTAGAATAACCCTCTGCCATCCTGAAGTTGTGAGAGGAGGCTACTGAACTATAATCCTGGTCTGTTTCCTTGCGATACAAACCTGTTCTGTTGGTTTGTCTGAGTGGGTCTGGTCTGAAGTGAATAAACCCAGACACACAATGTAGAACACACTGAGGAACCTCAGTCCCAGTCCCCCAAAGTTGTGTAAAAAGCCACAAGGCAGACTTACTCTATCTTAAACAACCTTATGGTGGGGTAGTGAGCAGAAGGGGTGAGGGGTTCCATGTGTATTTAAAAGCATTAAATATATTTAGCATTAAGTATATTAGTAATTTAATGCAAAATACTATATAAATAAAGGAAAATACATGTACCTCAATCATCAAATTATATAACTCATTTACTAAAAGAATACCAGAATATTTTTAGTAGGTTTTGATAAGTGGAAGAGTAACTGAAGAAATAAGAGTAACTCAAGAGTATTCTTATGTTAAATATCCAAAAGGACAAACCTTTTATAAGTGGGTTTTTGTTTGGTAGTTGCTTTCTTGCACCTTCCACTCTGTTCCCTCCTCCATCCCTTTGAACTCTGTGTGTTTTGTGCTAATTCTGTTTAGGTCATGGACAGATGAGCTAACCTATAACTTTTAAGCTGGCTGTTTTTGTTTTGGTCCAAAAAAAGGTTGCCTTTTAGTAGAATATTCACAGTTAGGTGCCTTGGGGCATATGTGGGTGGTTTTGAGGGTTGGACCTTAGTGAGGTTGCATTGTTTAGGAAATCTACCTCAATGTGTTGTGGGTGAGAGCAGAATTTGACCTTTTCTCCGCTTGCCAGTTCAAATCTGATTCAGATTTGTAGTAACTGATAGCTATACTCTGACAGTCAACGTGCAGGCCATTATTTGGAGGCTAAGCCTGGAAGCTGTCCCAGGTGTTACTTGACCCTCCTGCCAGGGGTGAAAGTAACTTAAAGGACTTACGGGTACTCCAGAGTCCTGCGGAGGGGGAGGGGCCTCAACCAGAAGAGGCATGGCCTCTATCAGAAGAGATGGGGCTTTTAAATCAGGATTTAAAGGGCTCAGGGATTCAGCTGAAGCTAGGAGCCAGGCCCTTTAAATTAACCCCGGAGCTATCAGCTGCAGAGGTGGCTAGGAGCCCTGGGGTTTGGGCAGGGGTGAAAGTAATTTACATTTCTTACCCATATGGTCCAATTGCAAGCAACCCACCCACCTCTCCTACGTACTTCATGGATCCCTCCCATTGCATGACATAGATAGAGAAAATAAAGCTACCACTACTACCAGTATTGTCTGTAATAAAACTTTACTATTGGAATAAGCCTGAAAAAGTGAAAACTCATGGTCACCTTTTTCTCTGCGTCTTCCCTCCTCCTCCTCCAGACAGGCTGCAGATGCTAGGCTCTGTGCTTTCTCCCTGCCTGGCACTCAGCAGCTGCTGCAGAGGCTTCCCTCTAGCTTGCAGCAGGGAAACTGCCTTCTCCATAAGAACAGTTTAAACTCATTTGTTCCCTGATGGTTCAGCCCCCAGGGTTAAAAGAGGTTTCTGGCATCTTTGTTAATTTCACTCCCAGTTGTTAGGGGGGCAAGGGAGAAGCTGTGTGTGACTATGGCAGGGGCAGTTCTTTTCTGCCTCCTGGATGAGGGGATCTCCAATGCTACTAAAATACAATAGTAGGGGCCGGTTGCTGGGGTCGGAGCAGTATGTATGTGTACGTGTATGAATGTGTCACAAACAATGCAGCGGCAGCCTACCACCGACCAGCAGCGACCCCAGCAACTGGCCCCTGTGGGCTGCTGCCTGCAGAGAGCCAGCAAGTGCTGCTGGGCTGGGTCTGCCAAGGAGTAAGTAACCAAGACAAAAACCACAGCCAGCCAGCCAGCCAGGAAGGGAGCAGGAGGGGGATGGGGAGGGAGAGGAGGAGAGTACAATTAGCTCGCATCACAAGGACAAAACAAACAAAGATCGAGATGCACCCGGCCTAAGGCACAGTGTTTAAATCAATAAAAAGAGGGTGGATGGAAGAAAACTACATGTCAAGGAGGCCCAATATTTCAACTGAAATCAGTTCCCCCAACCTTGGTTTGTCTATGGGGCTAGTTCTTTCCCGTAACGTTTATGCTTAACAAAATTGCTTGGCCAATAAACCTAATCATCATGACCACATCTTTCCACCATCCGCATGTGTTTGTGGTGTTTTTTAACAGTAACATTTCAAAGAGATCTGCAAGCAGTTCTGGAAACTTGGAAATGGTTCCTGATTTTGATTGTGTTTAGGAGATCCCCTCATCCCGGGGGCAGAAAAGAACTGCCCCTGCCATGGTCACACACACCCAACAACAACTGGGAGTGAAATTAACAAGGATGCCAGAAACCTAGCCTTGGGGGCTGAACTATCAGGGAACAGCTGAGTTTAAACTATTCTTATGCAGGGAGCAGGTTTCTTTTTCCCTCCCTCAGTCAGTCTCCTTTTCTTACCGGTCCTCCCTACCGGCCAGCTTACTTTCACCTCTGCCTCCTGCCCATTAAGTCTTTCAGCAGGGCTTGAATTTCCCTCATGTTTGAAAAGAACAAGTAAAGAACTTTAAAGTTGGAGGGGGGATACCATCCAGGGAAATACAAAATTTTAATATTCCTCCCCGCTTTATTGTTGGCATTATTGCAAACAGTGTCCTTCGTGCATTATTTTAAATCAGATAGAAAGTATAATGTATATAGTCTTTTTGATGCTTCTGGGCTCCTTCATCCCAAATGAGACAAGCTTTCTTAAATTTCCTTCTTCCAGAAATATTTGGAGAATGAGTTCTACCTATTGCTTCTGTTCTACATTACTTCTGGGTGCAGTTTGACTTGTCAGTTTGGCTCAGCCATTTTTTTAGGTTACCAGGTTTCACTGATCCCCTTTAGTACTATTCATGGCTACTTTCTATTTTGTGCAGGCCCTGTAAATTTTGCCTGCAGTTTTGTTTACATGAAATGAGTGTAGTGGTCCCAGCAGAGAGGCCAGTATCCCTCTCAAACACATTTGGTACTAATGAACACCCTTACTGGCAGAGTCAATAGAATGAATTGCTATGGTATGTCAGGGTGGAGGGCAGAGAGGGGAAGTTTGCACTGATCATGTTGATACTGTAGTGTTCTGTGAGTAGAGACTGCCAGCCATAGAAACATCACCCAGGCACCATACAAAAGCATTAAATTTAAACACTTGTTTGGCTTTAAAATTTAAAAAACCCGCTTCTTCCTACTCCAAACACAAAAGGCAAGGACTAATTTCAGTCCTGCAATTCTAAAAGGTTTCAGACAGACCCTCTCGAGTGGAATGTGGCTTCTCAGCCGCAAATTGTAGGCAGCCTTGATTTGCCAGTAAAGTGAAAATCTGCTGCAGCTGTCATCATGCTTTAAAGTGCTTTCAGTTGTCATGTATCAAGAAAGTAGAGTCTAAGGGTACGTCTACACTGCACGATTATTTCGAATTAGCTTAAACCAATATTACAAAACAGATCTAATAAAATCGGTTTAGCGCGACCACAGTGGGATCCCGAAATCGATTGTTTGCGTCCATGGTCCAAAGCTACCATCGATTTCAGGAGCGGTGCACTGTGGGTAGCTGTTCCTCAGCTATCCATAGTTCCCACTTCCATGTTGAGAGCACAGTGCCTGATGGGAGAAAACATTGCCCCGGGTGGTGCTGGTACAGCCTCACCCTCCCTTTGTGAAGCAGCAGACAACCCTTTGCGCCTTTTTCGTGGAGTGCTTGAGCAAACGCCATAGCACAGCAATCTTTCCCTTTTTTTTTCACATGGTGGGGGGGGGAAATAAACTGAGGACGCTGTTCCCTGAACCACGCCAGACACTGTGTTTGAACCTACAGACATTGGGAGCTCAGCCAAGAATGCAAATTTTTCAGAGACTGCTGTGGACTAGCTGGAGTCCTCAGTACCCCTCCCTCCCTTCATGAGCGTCCATTTGAGTCTCTGGCTTCCCGTTACGCTTGTCACGCAGCGCTGTGTATCCTGGAGTTTTTTATTCAAACGCTTTGGATTTCGTGTTCTGTAACGGAGCTGGGATACACAGATTTGTTCCCATACAGTGATCAGACCTAGTATCTCCCGTACGGTCTATGCTGGAGCTCTTTTTCGATTTCAGACTGCATCGCCAGCCGTGCTGATCAGAGCTCCATGCTGGGCAAGCAGGAAATGTAATTCAAAAGTTCGGCGGGCTTTTCCTGTTTACCTGCCCGCTGCCATCCGAGTTCAGATTGTGTCCAGAGCGGTCGTGCTGCACTCTGGGATGCCGCCCGGAGGCCAATAATGTCGATTCCGTCCACACGAACCCTAATCCGAGTTTCACTATCGACTTTAGCGCTACTCCTCTCGTTTGGGAGGAGTTCCGAAATCGATTTAAGGAGCCGTTTACGTCGATATTAATGACGACGTCGTGTGAACGGATACAGCGTTAAATCGGTATATCGGCCATTAAACCGATTTAAAGTCGCAGTGTAGACCTGGCCTAAGTGGAGGAAATTCAGAGACAGAAGGAAAGAGATTAATGCATCTGCAGTAACTACAGGTAGTGAAATGTGAATTGCATGTGTAGATGGGTGCACAATGAGATGAGAACACCCAGGTCCATCTGTAGACCTGACTCAAGAGAAAAAGGTCATCCCTATCAACGCTGCCCACACTAATTTAATGTGAAGTGCTGGGGCCCTGACCTTTCTTGTCTGGTAATTTAACTCTGTGAATCTTGTTGAGTGTGTTTTGAGTATGTTATGCAAACAATACTGTTGAGGAAAGGAGGTCTGTTAGAGTTGGAACTAGACCAAATACTACTGGTTCACTTGGAGGTTCAGATTTGAACTGCAGCCCTATAAATCACCTCCCACCTCTGCTCCCATCATTCCTGCAGGTCTTGGACCAAGAGATGCACCCCAGACGGGGTGAGGAGGGACAGGCACAGACTGCCTTCCTTCTGTTCTGTATTGACATGCCCACTCCAAAAATCTTCAGAGATTACCAGTTCCCCTCAACTGCTCCACCCTTTGATTCTTTTGGAGGACATGACAGGGTATGATCATCCACAATCTAGAAGAGGTGTCCTTAAGGTGTTTGGGGGACTGTGTGCCCACATTTCTAAATATGGCAGTGGTAGCCAGGAAATTCCTGCTCCAGAGGGCTTTATGAATAACAAACAGATAGAAGCCAAGTATACTTTGCCCAATTTTGTGAAGCCCTTGGGGTTTCTGAGCAGCTGTACACAAGGGTTTCTAGGCCGTCTTTCTCAGAAGACAGGTGATCATGCTTAGCAGTGCCCTGCAGCTAATATCCACCTTGGACTAAAATCACAGAGGGGAATTAGCACTGCAACATGTAACACTTAAGCATGCTGCCACCTAGGTATTCATAACCCTGAGCTTGGGCTCCCTATACAATGCATGGGGAGAGATAGGTGCCTAAGAATGGGATCAACAAAAGCCATCAAGTGAGTGGGGAGATGCCTAAGTTAGCCAACATGAAATGCCAAGTAGGTGTATGGTCTAAGCCCTGTTCCTCAGAGGGGTTTAGAGGTCTAACTCCAGGCCAGAGGGAAATGCCCATCTCCACTCAGGATTCACATCCATGAACCCTCTCCTAGAATTGGTCACCTAGGCCAGTATTTATTCACAGTGCAACAATAACTGGGCCACAGAGAGTGACTGACTATAATCCAGTGGTTAGGGCACCAACACGGGAGGTGGAAGACCCCAGATTCAGTAGCCCTGCTCCAATCACTTTTATCATTTATTGAGAGTGGGGTAGCTTCAACAGGAAATACTGAGGGTACCCCACCTCAGAATATCCCATAGTTTAGTGACTAGCGTAGTCTTCTGAGAGGTAGGAATTGAACAGGGGTCTCCACTCTCCCCATCAGGCAGAGGATGGATTTGAACCCCCTACATCCCAAGTAGGTGCTCTAACCCCTGGGATAAAAGTTATAAGGCAGGCAGCACCACCTTTACCCCCTCCTCTTGACCAGCAGCACCACCACCAAGGTTGTGGGAATGGAAACCAACTTGGTAAGTGGCCATTGAGCATACCTACAAGATTGGGCATTGCACATGACTTAGGCAAATGAACAGCTATCCTCCTCCAGTTTAATTGCTCCGGGGCTTAGGCCAGAGATAGGCATCCAAATGCTAAGAGTGAGGCAGCAGTCTACATGCTCTGAAGAGTTAGGTGCTGAGTGAGTTGAGGCATCTGCGGCGTTCAGGGGGAGATTATTGAATTGCAGCGGAGTCTAAGACTGGGACTTAGATACCTAAGGACCTTTGTGGATCTTACCCCAGTCCATTATCTCCCTCTGAAGACTGCATAAGAGGCAGGAGGGAGTATCTGATCTCCCTATATATATTTAATGATAAACAGGGCAAAGGTTCCAGGGGCTGGAGAGGCTAGCTGTGGTTTGCTATATTAAGCTCAGTCTACGTATACCATATATTTAACCAAAACAATTTAAAATCAAAGTTAGCATATCCTTGTTTTGTCTAATTAATCACACTCATATTTCAATGGATTTATACCACATGCATCATGTTTAATTACTTTCATAATTAGTTGATTACTAGTAGGTTTTCCATCAGACCATTCCTGTTACTTAATATGTGACTTCCATTTATTAAAAGTGATATGTTTCTACTCACTATAATACATACAATTAATTTTTATGGATTAGCCTTCAGTTTAATAAAACAATACTGTCTGCAGTAATCAATTGATGCCTAATTGGGACAAAACAAATCAGTGGAATGAAGCAGAATTCGGGATAATGAGAACTATCTCTGGAACTAAAAATCTTTAAATTGATGGTGCTATATTAAACTGGAAATTAAACTAAAATTCACAAAAAAATATTTTTCTCTATAAACTGACCTCTTGTTTAGATTTTTCTTTAAAGAGTTGTCATACTTGTCAAAGCTTCTCAAGACAGAGGAAGGGCCCAATACTTGTTTATGATAATATCCCTTTATATCTCTCCGGAAGTGTAAAGTGGTCTTAAAATGGATATAAATTAAATTTGTACACAAATGTAGGCACCTTCAAGCTTCCAGGGCAGTGTAAAGGCAATGTAAACAAACCTTTGTATATATGAGAATTCAGGCTCAATGCAATAAAAATTAGTTTATATAAACTAATTTTTATTGCATTGAGCCTGAATTCTCATTTATATATTCTCATTTCATATATATATATATATATAAAAATAAAAATATGGTACCATCGGAATAAAATCTAAGGGAAAAAGGGAATTCAGGAGAACCGGCAATTTCTCAGACATATTGGCCTCTTACTATTCTTTCAGGAGCGATTTAATCATCAGAAAAGCAAAAAGGTATCCTCCAAAAAGTGGAAACATGGATGAATTACTACAGAGCACAAAAGAATAGCACATGCATGAAGGGACAAAAATCAGGCTAAGGCACAAAATGATTTGCATCTAGCAAGATTTATAAAATCTTTTCTTACTGTATTAGGATCAAGACCAATATGAAGGAAAGAGTCAATCTTCTTAGCAGGGAAGGAGAATGAAAAATAGACTACATCAAGAAAGCTGAAGTGTCTAATGCCTATTTTGCTTCATTCTTTTCCAACAAGGTAAATTGTAATTAGATACTTAATACAATTTATATAAACAACCAAAGGAGAAGGAATACACATCAAAATAGGGAAAGAACAGATTAAAGAATGTCTAGATCAGGGGTAGGCAACCTATGGCACGTGTGCTGAAGACAGCACACGAGCTGATTTACAGTGGCACTCACACTGCCTGGGTCCTGGCCACCAGTCTGGGGGGCTCTGCATTTTAATATAATTTTAAATGAAGTTTCTTAAACATTTTAAATACCTTATTTACTTTACATACAACAATAGTTTAGTTATATATTATAGACTTATAGAAAGAGACCTTCAAAAACGTTAAAATGTATGACTGGCACACAAAACCTCAAATTAGAGTGAATAAATGAAGACTCAGTACACCACTTCTGAAAGGTTGCCAACCCCTGGTCTAGATAAACTAGAAGTATTCAAGTCAGCAGAGCCAGATGATATTAATCCTAAAGTATTTAAGGGATTAGCTAAAGCAATCTGAGAACCGTTAGCAATTATCTTCAAGAAATCATGGAGGACAGTGAGGTTCCAGAGGACTGAAGAATGGCACTGTCGGGGAAAAGAAGACCACCTCTGTGATTTGATCAGACAGCCTGAGGCACCTTTATTGATTATACACTTGTGCACAAGCGGAGGCCAGCGTATGCCCTAGCAAGGGTTAAGCTGACCTGCCTGTTACAAATGTTATTGAGCTTATAAAGGTTAAAACCGCAAAACGTCACACATAAATACAGCCTTATTTGGAATACAAATTGCTAATGCTGCAAAATATAACTAATATTTACGCGATGGCATACATATTGCTATTTAGCTAGCAACTCTTACACATTTTCCTATTTTCCTGTTATAGTTTTTGCCAGTCAAGTCTGCGGTTTGACCGTTTTAACACTTTTTCTATAGTCCAGACAGCAGGGTCAGCTGTTATAACTTAACAGATCTCCTGGTTCCCCTTTATCCAAATCTAGTTCCTCTTTTGGGCCCTGACTACATCTTTCTGCCTTGGCATGCCCTTTATACAGTAAAACAAGCTAAGTTAAAACTCTAAATTATTTTTGCTCAAAGGCCTAGGGCCTAAGATAATAAAGGGGGGGTTATTTTCCCTATCAGGTACTATATTTGCTCATCTTGACAAAGGGGACAGGGGAATTGGGAAACTATAGACCAGTCAGCCTGACTTCAAATATCTGGAAAAATCTATTAAGCAATCACTTTGTAAGCATCTGAAAGATAAAAGGGGTTACAAATAATAGCTAACATGGATTTGTCAAGATCAGATAATGTCACACCAACCTAATTTCCTTCTTTTGACAGGGTTAATGGCCTAGTGTATAGGGCAGAATCAGTAGATGTGATATATCTTGCTTTTTGTTGTTGTTGTTGTTTGCTTTTTAGTAAGGCTTTTGACACAGTCCCACACAACATTCTCAGAAGCAAACTGTGGAAATGTGATCTAGATGAAATTACTATGAGGTGGGGCAGAACTTGTTGAAAGACCATACTCAAAGCTAGTTATAATGGTTTGCTGCCAAACTGGGAAGAAATATCTAATGGAGTCCTGCAGGGGTCTGTCCTGGCTCTGATAGTTGTCAATATTTTCATGTAATAACTTGGGTAATGAAGTGGAGATTATGCTTATAAAATTTGTGGATGACACCAAGATGGGAGAGGTTACAAGCCCTTGGGAAGTCAGGATTAGAATTCAAAATGACCCTGAGAAATTGGAGAATTGGTCTGAATTCAACAAGATGAAATTCAGCAAAGACAAGTACAAAGTACTATCTTTAGGAATGGAAAATCAAATGCACAATTACAAAATGGAGAATAAGTGGCTAGGCAACTGTGCCTAAAAGGGTTCTGAGGGTTATAGTGGATCACAAATTGAATGAGTCAATGTGATGTGGTTGCAAGAAAGCTAGTTTTTTGGAGTGTATTAACAAAAGTGACATATGTAAGAAACCAGAGGTAATGGTTGTGCTCTACTTGGCATTGGTGAGGACTCATGGAATACTGTGCTCAGTTCTGAATGTTACAGTTCAGGAAAGATGTGGACAAATCGGAGAGAATTCCAAAAAGAACTGTTTTTTAGATATAGCTATATTATAAAGGCCTACTGTAAGCTATATATAATTAATATAGTTGTTATAGACTTTTTTGTTTGGAGTGGATTTTGTCCTATTCATCTATGAAGCTGAAGTAGAAATTTTCTCTAACAGACATAATATTCTTATGTATTAAGAACTATGAACACCTTTGAAAATCAAAGATCCACACACTGTGGAGTTGACAGTGAGTAAGGAAGAAGTGAGAGTGAGTGATTGATAACAGCATGGAAAAAAAGATCAGTACATTCTCCAGTACTTCAATTTGGAGTGGATTGTCATGTCTCTGTAAACTTGTCAATTGCAGTGGTATATTTATAAGACCTTAGGCCTTGAATAGTTGAATCAGACCAATCAGCTAAGTCACAAATTATGGGTTTGGTCTATGAAAGCCTTGAAATAGAGCAAGATAAACTTCCTTTCTTGCCTCACTAAGTAGTCTATTACATACACAGGCATATTTATTTATTTACATTGGGATGCCCAAATTTTCCCAGGAGGAATTGTGGCATTTCCAAGAGCGGGATATATAAAGGATATAGATATCAAATATGCCTTGAGTGTGTTATTAATAACTATAGGTCCTGCTTGCCCTTAAATCAGGAAATCACCACTCTATTCCCCTGCTAAGGACACAAGCAAAGTCTAAAATTGTACCTTTGTTTATTCTACGTCTGTTACCCAAGGAATAGGCTAAAAACAAAATCTTGACGCTATTGTTAATAGCTTCAGAAAAGTTTTGATTTACATATAAATTGAACTTCTTTCCTCCTTTTTCTAGCTAAAAAGAACTCCCAACAGTTGGCAAACAAGGGTAGTAGCCTCTTTTCAATGGCACAATGGCCCACTGTGTGCTTGAGTTAATAAAGTTTCACAGAGAAGTGAAAACTGTACATTTAAGTCAGGAATATCTTACTGTGAGATCCAGGAAACTGGAGGTTCCAGCTATCAAACTTTCTGATTCCCCCAAGTCCAATACACTCCAAATTAGAAAATGGACACTTGTCTGCCTTAAGAATCGGATATCTGTCTCTATATATGTTGGGGGAACTATGGAAGAATATTAAAAGTACAAACATCTAATCTACTTAAATCTTTAAAATATTAAAAGAAATTGGCTAAAAGGAGGAATTCCAGTTAGTAATATGCTAATGTGGGAATACAGTTGTTGAAGCTAATAATACATAAAAAGCCTATGATAGGAAAAGGATCTAAGAAATTAGTTATACATCGATGACATCTACTAGATATGATGCAAGTAGCAGAGAAACTGAGGGAGCAAAAATCTGAGAGCCTGGACCACGCGGTTGGACTAAGAAGTGATGAGAAAATATTAAAGAACACAATCTGAAATTAGAGTAACTCAGAGAAAAATACAAAGTTCCCTTTGCTGAGTCTGCACTTTTCCTAGCAAGCCCCAAGGAACTCAGGGATTTGGGGATTTTTGCTAACTACGGCTATATGCATGTTTCTTCTTTGTAAGTTCAATTAAATTGGCCTAAGAGAACCTCAAAGAAAAACTTCTAAGCAATTGCTATTAATACCAGTGACCACATTCAGAAGAGTGTCTTGAGACACAAAGTGCAACTTTACATCAAGGAGAATTCAACACATGCTAAATGAATTAGTAATACTAAAAAAAACTGATAACTGTTGATTTTATATCTATTTGGATCTTGCTGATTGAAACTTGGTTAAAAATAACTAAGTGTCCTGCTTGGTGAGAAAAATCTAGTATTAAAATCAGTAAGCCAGTGCTCCCTGCACTCACTAAAAAAGAGGTCATCCTTATTAAACATTATTCAAATATTGGCTGTAATATCTTATCAAATTGGCAATTCTAGTTTATTAGATTTCAGCTTGAATATCTAACTGGCATCTTAGCAAAAGTCTCAAATTTGACCTGCCTATACATGCAGACAGTTAATTGCAATGGTACATGTAACTATTGCAGTGATGACCACTCCACTGAAAGGCTAAGTATTTATTATTATTTTATTATGATGATTACAGTTATTTCAAGCTATGGTCCAGGTTTGCAAAAATGCAGAAGCGTGTGAGTGAAGTTGAGTAAGAATTTTAAGTACAGTAGAAGCAGGAAGTCCGCCAAACATGCCTTGGAACTACTAGACAACTAAGGTATTGAAGGAGCACTCATGGGAGACAAGGCCATTGCAGAGAAACTAAATGAACTCCTTGCATTGGTCTTCACTGCAGAGAAAGTGTGTGTGGGGGGACACACTTCAGAGCTATTCTTTTTGGGTGACCAATCTGAAGTACTGTCCCACGCTGATATGTCAATAGAAGAAGTTTTAGAACAAATTGATAATTTTAAACAGCAATAAGTCAGGACCAGATGGTATTGACCCAAGAGTTCTGAAGGAACTCAGATATGAAATTGCAGAACTATTAACTGTGGTGTGTAACCTATTGCTGAAACAAGTCTCTGTACCAGATGACTGGATGGTAGCTAATATACCACAACTTTTAAAAAGATCTCCAGTGGTGATTCTGGCAATTACAGGCCAGTGAACCTAATTTCAGTACTGGGCAAATTGGTAGAAACTACAATAAAAAACAAACATTCTCATCAGACATACAGATAAACATGAGTTTTGTAAAGGGAAGCCATGATTCACTAATCTGTGAATTCTTTGAGGGAGTCAAAGCATGCGGATAAGGGTGATCTGGTCGATACAATGTACTTGGACTTTCAGAAAGCCTTTGACAAAAGTCCCTCACCAAGGACTGTTAAGAAAACTAAGTAGTCATGGGATAAAAGGGAAGGTCCTCTCATGGATCAGTAACTGGTTATTAGATAGGAAGCAAAGGGGTAGGAATAAATGGTCAGTTTTCACAATGGAGACAGCAGGGTCCCCCGAGTATCAGTACTTCAACTTGTGCTGTTAAACATATTCATTAATGATCTGGAACAGAGAGTAATCTGTGAAGTGGCAAAGTTTGCAGATGATGCAAAATTATTCAAGATGGTTAAATTTAAACTGTTTGTGAAGAGTTAAAGGGATCTCACAAAACTGGGTGACTGAGCAACAAAATGGCAGATGAAATTCAACCTTGGTAAGTGCAAAGTACTACACAATGTGTTTGAGGGGGAAATAATCTCAATTATCCATACAAAATTAGCTGTTACCACTCAAGAAATAAATCTTGGAGTCCCTATGGATAGTTCTCTGAACACTTTAGCTCAATGTGCAGCAGCAAACAAATGTTAGGAACTACTAGGAAAGAAACAGAAAATATCATAATCCCATAAATCCCTGGTGTGCCCACACCTTGAATACTGTGTCGAGTCCAATTGCTCCATCTCAAACTATCCAGTGGAATTGGAAAATGTTCAGAGAAGGGTAACAAAGATGTGCAAGGTTATGGAATGGCTTCCATATGAGGAGAAACTAAAAAGATTGGGCTGTTTATCTTAAAAAAGAGATGACTAAGGGGAGATATGATAGAAGTCTATAAAATCATTAATACTATGGAAAGAGTGAATGGAGAAATGATATTTACCCTCTCCCACAATACAGAACCCAGGGGTCAGCCAATGAAATTAATAGACAGCAGTTAATACAAACAACACACAATCAACCTGTGGCACTCATTGCCATAGGATGTTATAATGATCAAAAGTATAACTGGGTTAAAAAAAGAACTAGGTAAATTCATGAAGGATAGGTCCATCAATGGCTAATAGCCAAGATGGTCAGGGATGGAACCCCAGCCTCAGGGCGACTCCAAACCGCTGACTGTCAGAAGCTGGGAGGGGAAGACATTGGTGGATCACTCCAACCACCCTATCCTGTACACACACTCTGAAGTTCTGTTACTGGCTACTATTGGACAGAGTCAAGTATCAGAGGGGTAGCCATGTTAGTCTAGATCTGTAAAAGCAGCACAGAGTCTTGTGGCACCTTATAGACTAACAGACGTATTGGAGCATGAGCTTTCGAGAGTGAATACCCACTTCGTAGGATCACATGCATCCGACAAAGTGGGTATTCACCCACAAAAGCTCATGCTCCAATATGTGTGTTAGTCTATAAGGTGCCACAGGACTCTTTGCTGTTGGAGAGAGGATACTGAGCTAGATGTTACATTGGTTTGACACAATATGGGAGTTCTTATAGTCTTACTCTCATATGTAAGTGTTTGCAGGTTCAGGTCCTTAGCCAATTTATACTTCTTAAAACTAGTTGACCATGTTCATGAATTTCATGTGGCTCTGACAGTTACTCATTGGGGCACATTCCTTTTCCTTAGTTCATAGGAATCTTTGCATCTGGGATGCCTTTAACCTAGACAGTTTTGTCTACAGGCTATCTTTCACTGATTAGCAGCTATTAATAAGCTATTTCATAGAGAATACTAAATTGACAACATCAGCCCAATGAACAATGTAATAAATTGTCTCTCAGGCAGCATTTTATTAAACCAAGATTTTAAAAAAAAAATACTTTGCTGGGGAATGGGTTTGATCTTGAATTAGAAGAGTCTGAAGTGCATTAAAAACATCACTAAGTAATGGACATTTGAATTATATCTTAAATAAACATCAGCTGGAATAAAATTCTTCATTCTAATTAATCTATCAAAAACTGAAATGAGTCCAGATTGACCATGAGAATGGATGAAATGTTAGAGCAGAGCGGTTCTTCTTAACCATTCAACTGAAAAGATGTACTGTCTTATCAGTCATTTAGTTAATCTGTATTTTCCAAACACAAAACATAAAGAACAATTATTTAAAAATAAGAGAAAATAACATTGAGCAACTACAAGAGATGTTTTTCCCTTGTCATTTTACACCCCAAAGCAAGAACAACAGGCAGAAATCCTGCACCTATAGAGATTTGTGACCTGAACAGGGTGACCAGATAGCAAATGTGAAAAACTGAGATGGGGTGGAGGGTAATAGGTGCCTATATAAGGCAGAGCCCTGAATATTGGGACTGTCCCTATAAAATTGGGACATCTGGTCACCCTAGACCTGGACAGCACAAACATGTGCACTTAGCACTTTTAGGCATTTGCACTGTTTTGGTCCATAAAGTTTGCATTGTTTTCTGTTGTAGTTTATATCCCACTGGTTTAAAGTTTTCACTCTAATGGTCATTGTTTGCAGTATTTGATTTTCAGTAAAGGTTATTATTGACAAAGGCTTAGTACAGTCTCATAAAATTACACATGCCATACATATAATGAAGTTCTCTTTGGAAAAAGCAAAATCCTTACACACAGACTAATGAAATCCTTACACCATGAATAATAAACTTTAATTTCAGTACTTTAGCTCCTAGCCTCAAAGCATGAGCACAAGGGATCCCTGGTCCTGTACTCTGATTTGCTGCAGTCTGCAGAAGCAGTTTCTCTTGCTATTCATAATATTCTAAAAGTCTCTGCACTGCTGCCTCCCACCCATTGATAGGGTTCCCTCCTGTGTTCTCACAGATGTTGTGCAAATTACTGCAAGCATTTATTACACATTGCAAGTACTGCTGAGCAGCCTCCAGCCTTGTTATGTTACTTCTGTCTCCCTTTCAGCCTTCCAAATGCACACTCCACTCTCATTCTGAAGGTACTTGGGGTATATAACTAAACAGCTCCCTTCTCCTGTCCAAGTGTTCAGTAAAAGGCCTCACAAGCCAGGGAAGCAGAGGGTGAGCTGGTTTCCCAGAATGACAATGGGAATTATACCATTGTTAATGTCAATAGTTGCCCTGGGAGCAGAAATGCCATTTTTCCCTGAAGAGAACAGGCATGAGCTTTCAAATATTCCACCATGGTGGACCTTTCCAGATGACCCCATGTTGATACTGCTGAACTTTCCACAGTGATCAACCAGCCCGTGGAGCACCATGGAGAAAAAACCCTTTTTGTTGACCAACTTTGAGCCCTGGTAGAGGGAGATAAAGAAAAGGCATGTGGGTCTCAGTTACCCTAATACAGTTGGGACTCCCAAATTGTGTAGATCCATCAAATTTCCTGTCATTGTCTATCTTTATGAAGTGGGGCACTAGCACTTTCTAAATAGTTGTGCAAATGTCCATGACAACAGCCCCAACAGGTGATCTACTAACATCAGACTGGAAGATGCTGACCAGCAGCAGTCAGGGATGGCAACCTTCCAGATGATGATGCTTCTCCAGACTGAGGAGAGTTCTCACTTAAGTGTTTCACAGTGGCAGCTCCAGGTGGAGCTCTGCCCAGATCTCCAGAAAATTGGCCTCTGTCATCCTACAATTCTCCTGCCACTGCTTATCATCCCAGGTCTGTATCACTATGTTTTCTTACCAATCAGTGCTACTTTCCCAAGCCCAGAAATGACACTCTACTGAGTGAAATAGCTTCAGGAAAAGTTCATCCATAAGTAGCTACTCTGTTTCATCCTCCTCCACCCAAATCAGCTCGCCAGCACAGGGGCTGACTGCCAAAGCTATCCAGCTGCATAACTGCAATGATTTTGGGTTAATTGTTCCTCAAATGTTTATATGCAGAAGCATATCATGATTGTGGTGCATAGCATTGCTCCCTCCATGTTGGCTAGGATAAAAATGATGCTGGCTCCCAAAAGACAAACGAATCATGGGCTGCCAGGAGAGGAGTAGTGTGAATTTTCTAGTTTGACCCCACATCCCAGAATTCCAGTCACTTTTTGCTAGGTATTCCACAACGAGATGCAAGAAAAATCAAAAATACATAGTGCCCAACAGTGAGATAATACACTATGGGATACTTGTCCTGAATGTTGTACATTCAGGGCCATGTGCATCCACTGATTCAAAAGGAAGCAGGTTAAAGCTGACTGTATGGACACAATGATTTTGTTTTAGTTCCATAGATGTTTATATGCAAAAACATATTCTGCAAAAACTTCCCTATATAGATAAATCCTAACTGAAAGATTTTACCATGAGACAGAATACTGATCTTTTTTAAACTATTTTTCAAGCAACCTACATATCAAATTCTTTAGACGTGATGGATCATGTGACCCAGGGTGCCTAGGGTAGCCCTCACTGAAAATGCCATTGTCAGGGCAGGCTGCAAAAAGGAAAGCAGATTCTCCCTAAACTGATAGTTAACACTGAAGTTAGACTCATCAACCAGTCACAAGCTGTGCTTCTGATCCCTCACACTGGTTATCAAGAAGCTGAAAAAAGAAATCACACAGCCCCCTTTACTGCTTTCCAGTTCTCAGGCTCCTAGTTAGCACATAGGTCCAGTAAAGTGAGAAGTTACTGAAAAGTTCTGCTCACTATACAAAATATTCTTCTGACCCCAAAGGATCAACCATGTTACCAAGTCAATATTAGTTTGGATCTTACTCAAAATATCATACTGCCAGCCAGTTCTTTAATATCTGAAACTAAAGGTTCATTATGAAAGAAAGAAAGAACAAGAAGAGGGTTGTTAAATGGTAAAGCAATCGGGTACATACATAAGACTTTCAAGTCTATATATTATGTTCTTAGCAGCACTGGTGAGTTTGTTGGCTTTTAGAGTCCCTTTGGAACACATCTAAAGCTTAGTATGGGTCATTCAGTTCTTTGTTCAGAGCTTTGTTTGTAGAAAAGTTACTCCAGAGGTAAGAAACAGGAATGAAGACAAAATGGAGAAGATGCAGCTGCCTTTTTATATCCTTTGCCATGTGGCCTTTACTTCTTGTGTCCCAAACACAAGCTTCACAGCATCTGCTATGGAAAGGCCTTAGAGTTCTGGCCATAGGCCTGCCCCTACATGTCTTGATGTCTCATAAGGTGTAGCCTCTACCTTCTCTAAATGGGTTCACTGAACAGCTGGTGTCTCTTGATTTGTCATCAAGCAGGCTTAGTGCTGATGCCATTTGGTCTGAAGGTGTCACTCAGAAACAGCATAAGTTTTGAAATACACATATACCGTACATATCTGTAACTCACAAGACAAAGGTGATATAAACAAGATCATCATACTTGGCACATCGTACCATTTTCACAGATACTTTACATGGCATATGTGGCAAGATTCATTGCAATTTCATAACACTGGTATCAATAACATCACAAGGTGTTCCACATATTCCATACAGTGACACAGACTAGATTCTCAGCTGCTGCAAATGAACACATTTCCATTTACTTCAATGAGCAGATTCTGATCTCAGTTAGACAGGTGTAAATATACATATTAAGATTTTACGACACATTTACACTGATGTAACTGTGGCTATACTCTTTAGGGGGATGAGATCTAAGGCAATAGCTGACGTATAAATTGGAATAAATTACCTACAGTGGTTGTGGAGTCTCCATCATTGGAGATTTTTAAGAGCAGGTTAGACAAACATGTCAGGGATGGTCTAGATAATACTTAGTCCTGCCACGAGTGCAGTGGACTGGACTAGATGACCTCTCGAGGTCCCATCTAGTCCTATGATTCTATACAAATTTCAAAGTGCTATCTCCATTTCTGCTTGATAGAGATGCCATAATTCATTCTGATACAATGTTTGTGTGCACAGAATACTTTTTCCTTTTCCTTTATATGTAGCACCACAGCCTGTTTTATACCAATACTATGTAGCAGTTGTTTGTTTTCCATTGACCTCATTTAGTTTATCTCCTCTTTTTATAATTTTACAAGGAACTGTCTCTCCCTCACCGTTCATTCCAGCTCACGGTTATTTCTTAGTTTGACTCATTCCAATGTCATCCTCTTGTATCATTCATTATACACCCAATTCTCTTTGTAATCTGGTACACTTGCTCAACTCATTTTCTCTGTAAATTGCTTAAGCTGGAATCTAGCAGCTAAAAATAAAATAAAATTGTTCCGTCAGTCATAAGAGAAGCAGAAGGCAAATAACCTTGAAAAGCAG
Organism: Chelonoidis abingdonii; assembly: GCF_003597395.2. NCBI lineage: Eukaryota > Metazoa > Chordata > Testudines > Testudinidae > Chelonoidis > Chelonoidis abingdonii. The sequence goes on from NC_133771.1 coordinate 173,900,286, forward strand.
GCAAGCATCAGACAAGCAAGACAAATGACCCTAGTTTTATTCATGTATCAGGAGGTTCCTTTTTTAACTCAGTCCTTACTGAGATGAATTCTCATTGATGGTAGTGGATTTTTTGCCCGAGTGAGGACTGAGTGAAAACTTAACAAGGATGCCAGGCTTAGGACTCAAAATATATTTGCACATGTTGAACATTTATGGCATAGGTATGGTGGATTTAATTCTGTTGTGCACTCCTCCTGGCTTAGATTGTAAGATCTTTGGAGGCAAGGACAATCTATTCTTATGTGTTTGCACTGTGCCTGGCACAATGGGGTCGTTGTCCATGACTGAGGCTCTTCCTATACGCTACCGCAATACAAACAATACAGAAAAATAATAATGGTAGCACATGTTGTTTTATCTTTCTATTATCTCAGAACAAACTATATTTTGGTAGAAACAAAAATTTAGAAAATATATTTTTGGGTAATGTAAACATTTAGCTTGCAAAACTAGAAAGGTGGTGTCATTGCTGAGAGTAATTTTTTCATTAGAAATGAGAATTTCCAGTTTAACAAGACCCAGTGAAATGCAACATGCAACATAAATAAATATATATAGAGAGAGAGGCTTGGAAGGATTAGATTTGTACTGGTGAATGTCAGTAAACATTGATTTCACCATACACACTCACACAACAAAAAATATTTCAGTGATGGAAATTTTATAGATAGGCAAAGTAAGTTCTTAAGCAGCATTTTTCTTATTAGGATCAAAAGTCTAAATCACTGGATTTTTAATTAGGCTCGTTACTAATGGACTAGTGAATGAAAAGTAATAAACAGTATGGTTTATTGATATAAGGCTATTTTTTGTACATTTTGACATGATGGGTTGACAGTTTGTGTTTTAACAAGACTAACACAGCTACTACGCTGAAACCTGTGTTTTAACAGTTTATTAAGCTTTAATTCTTTGAATCTTGACATCTACAGTCATTAAATAATGGCCTGACCCTCCCACCACAATTTCCCACAAATTTAAATCGATAAAAATATTTTTAAAAGCTTGAAGCCTATAATTTAGTGCAACTGTGAAAAGGTAAATAGATAAAATCTAAAAATTCCTTAAAAGTAAACACTATTATTAATCAAAATTATTTTAAAAAGAAGGAAAAATTCTAATTCTTCCAAGCCCCCATCCCCTCTCATAGCAACCTGGAAAACTGTTCTTGTGGACTGGCCCTCTAATGAGTATAAAAACTGCAAGAATCCATTTATGTTTTGTTTGCTCTTCATTTTAGACTGGAACATTTTGTAGCATGCAAAGTGACGATCATTAGCGCACTCCCTAATAATTTTCTTCACCCGCTCTTTGTTGGGCGAAGATGTAAGAAATAATCCCAAGAAAACCATGTAAAACTCACAAGATTTTTTTTTCCTGAACATAAATCTTAGTGTTGGTTTGCCAAAAGATTTGATCTGAGTCAATCTGAGCACAGTTTTGAGAAAACCTGGGCTAATTTTTAGTTTCATCTTGAAACCATGCAGAGGTTGTTGGTGAATGTGATGCTTTGAGTTGAATCTGGGAGTTCATTTGGAGGGCTGTGAAGTCACCTCAATTGAAATCAAAGAAAACTTGTGCCTGAATCTCTGCCAGCTGTGAAATTGCTGGCCGTTGCAGTGCTCTAACTTTAACTGAGAGTCCCTTGTAATTAATCAGAGCAATTAAACCTAATCCTGGGGACCTACAAAATACACATCATTAAAAAATTCCTAGCCCTTTAACTTTGTTCAGGTGGTGGCACAGGGAAATCTTTTCAGACAATGACTACAACAGGACTAACAAGCACAGGATGATTATTATGTGCAACCAACTTCCTATTAGTACTTCCACAACAGCTTCCTACACTTCTTGCTCTGGGCTCATACCTCACTATTTGAGTGACAGCTGTCTCCCAACTGACTGCCAGTGTACTCTTGCACTCTCTCTCTCTGACTGACTTCCTCCACCTGCTGTGCTTTTCTAGAACAATCTCTCTTGGTTCCTGGTATTTGCATCGCCATGTTGACTTTCACACTTTTTCATATTGTGAAATACTTTTAAAGATGAGGAACGGCTTGTGGTCCAGCTTCATGATCCTAATCCCACACTTTCCCTGTTACAACTGTAGTTGAAGTCCTGTCCCTTAGTCAACACTTTGAACCTGAAACATGCAAGACCCCCAGACGTGTGCAGCAAAATGTGCATTGAATGTGCCATTCCCCTCAGCCACAAAGAGCTTTGCAGAGGGAATGAAAGGTATCTATGCTGGGGAGAAGAGAGGTTTGCTGGAGAGGCCTTGCCTGTGCATACACAGGTGCTTTCCTGACTCATGAGGCTGGGGTTCACCCAGGTATGAAGCTCTCCCTTCTTTCTAGTGGTTCACTAGCAGTCTTGAGCAAGGAAATGGGACAGTTAACCTCTTGTATAGTGGGGACGATGTAGTGCTGGTATGCCCTGTCTGACACCGCTGAATTAGCACCTAACTAGCATTATTATAGCTTGTTCCCCAGCCCATTGCCTACCTGCCAAGCTTTGAAATATTAGACTGTGATGCTGAGTTAATTAAATGCTGTAGCTACAGAAATGTTAAGAAAAAGACTAAACTCATGGCATACGAGTTATTCTAGCTTAGAACCCAAAGTGAATCTTTTGTTTTTAAACAAAGGAATGGACCACAGTTGCACAAACACCTTGACTTTTCCTCTCTGATTTTGCTAGGTTCAGTCCCACAAATCTTTCAGTATAAAATTTCTCTTCACATTCCCATCATATTTGGCTTAAATTGCTGCCATTTTGTAACATCTGTAGTTGTTTATGTCAGCATATCATTATTCACATCTTATAAAGCAATTAACACCAGAACTCATAAAATTAAGGGTCAAATTATACCTATCTCTTCAGTGGGCCTGGGGTAGGACACTCATTTGTATCGCTCATATAAGAGCTAATCACAATTCCAATTGCTGCACTGGGGGACTGTATTTAATCATGATTTTTCTTGTTGCCCCTTCTCCTCTCCCGTGTGCTAGTAAGAAATGAGCTGGCACTGTCTCGGCAACAGTCAAAGATAGCTGCAAATAATAATAATAATAGCTGCCTGTACAGACCATGGGCTGCTGGTCTAGGCTGGGTTTACCAGCTCTCTATAGACTCACAAGAACTACTCCTGCCTTATTCCACCTGTAGTAAAAAAAGGGAGAAGGTGAGGATAGGGTCCAGGCTCTGATCTGCTCTGGGCTATGAAGCATGAATGCAATGGGAGAGTGCTGCACCTTCTGAAGGGATATAGCACCAGGCACATTCCAGCTACATGGCAGCAAACTCAGGAAGGGGATCTGCTCCACACTGTCCCTAACTCTGGGCAGTACCTCAAATGTATTACTGAGTGCCAAGTAAGGAAAAGATGGATTTCTCTGCAGTTCCACTTGCGCCACCAACATTCCCACAAAGACTAACAGTGGGTAGGGTATTAACGGCAGCAAAATCCAGTCATTATTACACAGCACTAGAGGTGAGAGACCTAGTGCTGCCAACTCTTGTAATTTCATCTCCAGTAACATCAATTGGATCCCTGTTGCAGCCAGTCTCACTATGAGCCCAGAAGCACCAGGCAGCCCTCAACAATTTCCAGCTTTGCCCATGGAAAAGCCTTCTCCATTTGCCTTCCCCCCACCACCGGTCCTGGGGAAGAGAAGCCAGTCAGGTGACAAGTAGTGTTCTTGCCCCTTTCCTCCCCTCAGGACACAGGAGGAGTTTTGGGTAGGGGGAGAGGGAGCAGCTGATTCTCAGAGGAAAGCGGGGAAGGGAGCAGAAAGAGCTGGGCAGCTCTGTGTCCTCCACCCATTACAAATAGTAGATAGATCTGCTTTCTGCTGTACCCCACCCCCATCCTTGCAACATCAGGCCTGGGTAGTAGGAGAGGCAAGATTAAGACATTCTGGGGTTCCTTCCCCCACCTCAAAACCTGTGAAGAGGGAGAAGAGTGTCCTGCTGCAGCTGCACCCCAACAGCTGGAAGAAGGGGGTGAAGAACCATTGGAAGTGCAGAAGTGGCAGAGGTACGCTGAGAGGCAAGGGCGCAGTGTTGGGAAGAGAAGTAATGTGGAGGCAGGGGATGTGCATAATTAACTGCTGAGATGGGCAAGTGCACTGCACCATCAGGCAGCCAGTGAGAGTTCCTGAATCAAGGGGCCAGAAACACCCTGCTCTATAAATCTGGGAGAGTTGGAAACACTGTAACTGCCACTGTCATAAATAGATAGCTAAGGGTTAATGTTTCTTTTACCTGTAAAGGGTTAACAAAGGGAACCAAACACCTGACCAGCTGACCAATCAGGAAACCGGATTTTGCATAGCCTCAGGGGAAGAAGGAGGGGGGAAGGTAAATTGCCCTCTCTGTTTTGCATTCAGGGAGTTTAAGTACAGTATCGCCCAGGATAACCCAGGGAGGGGGAGCTGGGGATGAGATAAAGAGGAGACAAGGGGAGGAGGTTGTTTTCTCTTTGGTGTGAGACTCAGGGTTTCTGAGTCTTGTGGTTCCCCAAGAAGGTTTGGGGAGACCAGGAGGAGGGAGTCAGGCCCTGGAAATTCCTGGTGGTGGCAGTGAGATCAGATCAAGCGGTAAGTAAGCTTGGGGAGTTTTCATACAAGCACCCAGAATTTTGAGACGCTAAGGTCTGGAAAAAAAAAAAATTTGGGAGGTAAGCAAATGCCTTATGCATATAGTGGCAAGTGACGTGGAAAGATAGAATCAGAAGCCCAGTAGGAATTTGTTTCTTTTTCTCTTAGGCCGTTTTTAGCAGAGAGAAGGGTTTGGTTTTAAAAGTAGCCAGGAGAGAAATTTTTTCCTGTTTTCTCTCTGCCAGTTGGCTTGCATTTTAAGCAAGGGACATTAAGGTGACATTAAGGGTCTATTGTTAAGCAATGAATCCATTGGGAATCAAGTACCAGCAAACACACACAGGATGAATAAAGTGGCTTTTGTTTTTGGTTAATTTACATATCAAAGAGTAGCAAGAGAAGAAAAAACGAGTTGCTAGGCAGAACCCCAGGAGACACGGGAAGCGCAGTTCAGACGAATGACCTATCAGGGCACCCCACACAAGGAACACAGAAACCATGAGTTCCAAGGAAAGCCTGCAAAAAGCAATGAGCACTGCATATCAGAGTCCGATAGACAACGAAAAGTGAACATAGGATACGGACGGAACTATTAAATGCCGAACAAGAAGGAGCAGGGGCGCCCATTTGAGGCAGCCATTAAAAGAGATCAAAGAAGCCAAAATGCCAGCTCACGTAACGAAAACTACAGGAAGAAGAGAGGCAGGGCCCTACCGACTGAGAATGGAAAAACAACAAAGAGTAAAGTGAAGAGGAGGGACAAACAAAGAAGCATGAATCGGATTAACGCTGGCTAGGCAAAATGCTCCAGCACATTCCTAACCCTCGCCAATTGACTTCTTTCCAGCAGCACAAGAAATTTCCAACTACAAGGCAGGTGGATGACACTGGAGGCACTTCTTGAAAAATTTGAAAAAGCCTGCACTGGGTACAGATCTCTGAAGACCAGTAATGTTAAGCTGAGGTCACACCTCAGTGACCCTTAGGCAAGTGGCGGCTGAAATGCATAGGACAACATGAAACGCATTATAAACTGTTCAAAACCAAGGCCAGAACAGAATGGGGATAACCCCGGATCATGGCCCATCAGCGTTTCAGAACCCAAAAGTGAAACGATGGGTCATTCCAGCAACTCGCCTACTACGTTGGGAAGGCATTATACAGCCTGATATCAGGACCAAAGGTTCAATCCATTGACAAACTGACCTGCCTCATGAATAGATGGAGGCAGTATCTTGGATTGTTCATGAGGACAATAACCACAGGTAACATTCCAAGATTGGAAACCCCAAAATCTCACCGAGGCAGGGGGAGACTGGAGCCAGATTGGATGGAAGTGCAGAAGTAAGAAAGCTACTGTAAAGGGGAATGAAACCCCAGAGGCGACCGACATAAACCCTATAACCAGAGGGGCAACCCAAAACCCCCACCTCACAACCCAGGAAAGCCACAGACAGCCCTATCCTTCCACCTCACCAGTCCCAGTAACTTACCTCGAACCCAGTGACCCGTATAGCTGGAAGATTGCTTACAGTGTAATGAACTGGACATATAAAGGCAACTGCCCTAAAGAACCCACCCGTGGTTGCAATTATTACACCAGCTCATCACACCAAAGATCCCCGGCCCGATACCTCTCAAGATCCCTTGGAGCAAGGAAAGGAAATTGAGAGTGGGCGGAAGGTAATTACGCGTGGAGAGACATGGACCACAAGTGTCAGCTATCCACCAATCCTTCGGGTCCCAAACTCAATCAACGCCAAGGCTAAAGTGACCATTTACATTCATGTGTACAGCTGGGACTTGTTACAGTGGAACTGCCTGTCCAGTATCAGAAGGCTGGTTCTGAGGCGATGTGGACTTTTTGCCAGTCTATGACAACTATCCATCCCCATGCTCACTGGGAGACTTGACCAATCCAGGAGCGGGCAAGTAGAGTGGGATATGGTTACACGCAGCCAAACAGGCAAGCTTCCAGACCCATGTCCTGTTCCTGAGCCATCCACAGAGCCCCGTTCTGGTGTACTGAGACCGAGACAAAGGTAGTGGACCCGAGATCCCATTGCCAACGACTGAACCAGCGCCCACACCAGCAGCTCCAGCTCCCAGGACGGAACTGGAACGAGCGCACGCGTCACCAGCACCATGCTAAGTTGCAACCACATCTTCAACCTCCACGCCGATGGGCGACCCCGGAACTGAACTGACAGATAAGCAAACAAGACAACATACCGAAGCAGCTCTCGCCAGTTCCAGACAATCGCACCTAGGTTGCTGACCAGCGGAAGCGGCCCCCTCACCCAGTCAACAGAAACAAACCCCAATCACACTTTACATTCGCTTCCAGAGGACCAAGCCAAGGTCCACAGCGCCGAGTCATCTGAAACTGTGTCCCCAGCCTCAGCGGGAACAGTGCCAGACATGGAGCAGGGAAGCACCATGACGCCTAAGCAAAGCTTGAGGGTGGCGGCAGGCGGAGCAACCCACCGCCTCTCAAGCTTTCTAAACCGATCCTCGGTTGTGTTTAAGACGAAGGACTTTTATACAACGGGAAATTCTTGTCTGGTGGACACACAGAGAATGGCACAGCCGCACAACATGGTTGGGTGGTTCCCAGACGAAGTACCTGCGGGGAAGCTCTTAAGCTAGCCCATGACATCCCACGTGGCCCATGCGGGCTGAACAGACCAAAAGACGAGTTGGGGAAGTCCTTCCACTGGGAGGGGATGGGCAAGGAGAGTTGGCCCGTATGTCCGGTCTTGTGGAGGTGTGTGCCAAAGAGTGGGAAAGCCCAAGTCTGGTCAAGGCCCCCTCCACCACTCCCCATTAATGAGTGTCCCATTTCAGCGGTAGCGTGTGATATTCTGGGTCCTTTCCCATAAGAAAGACGCCCGGAGAAAGAGTACTCGTATCTGACTTTCGTGACTTTGTTAACCCGGATGCCGGAAGCAGTAGCTCTAGGCAACACCAAGGGTAAAGCTGTGTGCCAGCCAACGACATTTTTGCCAGAGTAGGTTGGCCCTCCGATATCCTTACAGATTCAGGATCTAATTTCCTGGCAGGCACCATGAAAGACCTGTGGGAAACTCATGGGGTGAATCACTTGGTTGCCACCCTTTACCACCATCAAACCAATGGCCTGGTTGAAAGGTTTAATGGAACTTTGGGGAACATGATCCGTAAATTCGTGAATGAATATGGGTGAGTTTCATACAAGCACCCAGATTTTGGACGCTAAGGTCCAGATTTGGGAAAGATGCTTATGATAGCCACACCTGCTTTGGAAGTTCAAAAAGCAAAGACAGAAGAAAAACACAATATAATCTCTTTTAAAAAATCTGATTTTGGGGGCCAGCCTCGTGATTTCTTGGCATCTGAACCAAGATTTTTGAACTTCTGGGGTTGCCCAGGTGTGTGCCCAAATAGGAAAATGCATTTGTAGCCAACCTGTTGGAGGAGTATCACAGCAAATGAGACAATGTACTTCCCTGTCATAGGTATGCTCTCTGGTAAAATAACCCTACAGTTTTTTAACTGGGCCTTTTTGTGTATGTGTAGGTTAAAAGGCTTGCTTAAGGAAAGAAGGGATGGCTTGGAAACAAAGGAAAAACTCTGGATGTAGTGGTGGTGAGCTTTGATTAGAATGTCCCTAGGATTCCTATGGTTTGGAATCTGGGCTGCGGGTCCCCACTTGTGGATAAAGTCCACCTGGCAGTTGGCACAGTGACACAATCCCCTGCTATGCCCAGTCCCCATAACCAGCCAGACCAGTCCCCCAAATCATTGGGTTTGGCCCAGAAAAGAAACCACTGTTCTCCCAAGGAGCTTCTACCTGTGCAGTTCTTGTAGAGCGTGACTGCCATTTAAAAGTGTTTTCTTCATTGAAATCCTAGAGGAAGAAAAGGCATGGTAGTGCTGTCTACCTTCCCAGAGAGATGAATGTCTCCACTAGATCAGATGACTCTGCAATGTAGAGGGTTGCAATTCACCTAATACCTGTATTCTGTGATAAATAAAACAAGAGAAAATCTCAATTGTTGGATTGGAGGATTTAATGAGAGGCAGTTCCAAAGAGAAACTATAAGTAATTTGTCCAGTGTTGAGGTAATTCCTGAAGTTACCTACTGTTGAAGGCCTGAGAAAGGGGTGTTACCTTCAGGAAAGAAAAAAATAAAATAACAGCATCTGCTAATTCAGAAGTGAACTTTTGTAGGCTACAAAACCAAACCTAGGCCCCCAACTGGGAATTTTTTCAAGTCAAAATATCTTATAAAAATGAGCCTTCTGTATGGTTCCATTGCACATATAATCTGTTAGCAATTTTCTTCTGTAGCAGTAACAGATTTAAATTTGTCTCAGACTGGAAGTTTACCTACAGTGGTTGTTGTCAGAAAGTTAGCATTTTACAACAGCTACCCAAACATCTGAGATGACTGAAGCTTTTCCCTGGACTTAGAACAGGAGATATTTATGGTAACTGTGTAGTAATTGTTGACAGATGTTGACTTTTTAATGGCTTCCATCGTCTCCTATTAAAATACATACCCAGCCTGACACCATAATAAATGTTTCAAATATGTTCCTTTTGATTAAAAGCTTTCACAAGAAGAAGCCATTAGAACAGCTGAGGCAGACCAAGAAACCTATCTCAAGTAAAGTACATTGCCTGTTAAAAAAATCTAAAAAGCCCAAAACAAAAACCCTTAGAATTAATTATCTACTTTTTCATTTAGATTGAAAATTTCTGTTGACAACAACATTGCTTTGAGAATGCATCATAACTAACAACTTAATTAAAATACGGATTTCCTAGTCATGTTTGAGTTCTTTCAATCCCTATGAGTTATATCTTGAAAGTATGTTAGCATTGCACATGTACAGCATCTTTGCTAGATATATTAATGTTTTGGATTTGGAACTTGGCATGTCTGTGTATAATTTCCCAATGCACCATGTTGTTGTTTTTGAATCTCCTTTGTCGCATCAATCTCTAACATGACTGAGTTCTCTTTCAATCCCTTGAGCATGTACCTCCTAGTATGACATGGGCAGGAGTGATGACATGTGGCTAGGGATTCATTGTCTCAGAGCTGGCCTTTGTAGTTCTGCCTACTGATGAAAAGTGCTATGTAAGAGTCAGGTGGTATTACTATGTTGTTGTTGTTTTGTTTTATCACCTGCTTCTGACCATGTTCTGCAGTCAGCACAAAGACTTTAGCAGCTGTCTATCCAAGTCAGGTTTGAGGCACTGATGGTGCGGTGTGGGAAGCTGACACTGCCCCTTCCTGTGCTGCTCTACTCTTGTGAACAAACAGAAAACATCTGTCTCCAGAGCTGTCACTCTGGCACCTTTAACAAGTATTACAATATACTCATAATTTTTAGAGGGGATTTTGTCTAAAGAGATTTGAAATTTGAGGTCAAGTGCATGTTTGAACAGTGCATGCTTTTATGGATTCCTTTTATTGAATGCCATGCAATAAGACAGATCTGGGTGAAGAGGCAGATTTAACTTTTATTCCTTCCTTTCTGAACTGGTCTCCAGTTCATCTACATACTATTGCCTTATACAAATTTCAGTCCTCCCTGCCCAAGTCCGACCAGTACCTCATCGTGGTGGAGGGGGTGTAACAACTGAAGTAGGGGATTGCTCATTGGAGCTATGCCATCAGCAATGAATGCTTGTCCAAAATATTGCCCTGGGCATTATGCGAGGTGGACAGGTCCAACGAGAACCCTGAAAATGATGGCTAATGCAAGCAGCGAAGATGGAGGGCAGCAGCTGCATGTAGCTACCTGAGGTAAAAGAAGTTGCTGAGAAAGACTCAACGGCTCGGGTTGTGTAGCATGAAGCCAGTACTAGTAAACCAGGAAAACGGTTGCATTACTTCCCCTCTGTCTCATCCCAGTGGGATGAGGGGTTTTTTAGGACAATCGTTTGCTTTTGCTTTTGACCGTGAATAACTTAGCACTCGGCACCAGGTTTAAAGCCCCTGCCTTACTCTCAGTTGTAGATGCCTTGCCAGTATCATCTTCCCTCAGTGCAAATATGATGGGCTTATGCCAAAGCCCCCCGGGGATGCATGTCTTCTGATATCGGCAGGCATGTCTGCAGTATACTATGACAATGCATCCAATCATATCTGGGATCTCCACCAGTCCATCAAAACTGCAACCTGGAATGTTGCAACTCTTCACAGGCGTGGTCATCAGGTCATTTTTTCTCATGTGAAATGGACTGTCTTGGCATATCAATTGCAGACCTAATGGGAGCAAGGCTGATAGATCACAGACATCACAAGCTGGAAGATTCCTTACTTCTGTATTCTGGCAGTCCCAATCACTTACATGAGGTAGCACTACTAATGCGAGGTGAGGCCAAGTCCTCCTTGATAACCTGGATACCCATATCCTTTTGGTTACTTATTTCACATCTTAAATATCGGCGTGGTTACCTAGCTGTCATAGTAATCTATGTGCCGACACAGGAATCTGTTGATTCAGTTAAAGATCATTTTTATGAACAACTGGAATCTCTAGTACGCACAGTCCCTCCACATGATAATCTTGTGATCCTGGGTGAACAAAATGCAGTTACTGGCTCCCTGCGAACTGGGTTTAAACAGGTCCTTGGTCATTATGGTTCAGGTATGCCCAATGATAATGCTTACTGCTTGCTCACATTCTGCACCTCCCAGAATCTTTCCATTCTTGGATCATGGTTCAAGCGGTGACGTATACACCAGATGTCATGGATCTCTCACAATGGCATTACTCAGAAGGATGGACCACATCATCACACATGACAGGCATCTCTCCATCTCCTGTAGAGTATATTGTGGTGCGGAATGTGTGGCAAACACAGATCACCACTAAGTGGTTGCCCATGTGGTGTTGACATTCCAATGAACAGGTTATCTCTCTCCAATGATGAAGAAGTTTGACATTGATGCACTTTGTGTGCCAGGTTTAGCCAACATGTTTTGTATTGATGTCAGCAATAGATTCTCTGCTCTAGCCAACTTGCTGGACGATATGGAGGTTGCCTGGTGTCTGTTCACTTCTATCCTCCACCAATCTGCTGAGCAGACGATTAGCTATAGGCATTCAGCAGCATGTCAACCCTGGCCATCGGAAGAGGCCTTCTAGATAATTACATTGAAGGCCACAGCCCGCCAGTGCGGCAATAAGTGCATTCATAACCAGCTGAAGCGAAAATTTAACACCCTGGCACTCCGTAATTGTGAGGCATGTTATAACCATGTGGCGGATGATGCTGAATTTGACTCCTCCAGGGGAGACTTAAAGCCAGCATTCTGCATGATCCACAACCTCAGCGGTCAAGAGGCAGTCGCTATGAATGGCATTGGGAATGACAGCCAAGGCCATCGATGTAAATCGTATGATGACATCCTCACATGCTGAGTGGAACACTATTACAGTGCCCTGAACCACCCTTCAGCTGCTGCATGCTCAGAGCTGGATGATCTGGCAGTCACTGTGGTTCCAGACCCAGACACTTGTACTGATGCACCAACATTGGATGAAGCAAAGCGGGCAAAGTTGGAAGCTTTCCACACAAAATGCCAATGTCATATATTGGGCATAAAGTGGAATGACTTTCTCTGTAATGAAGATGTTTATGGTCACTGCGGTCTTCAGACTACTGGGGCCATTGTCTGCAGATGGTGCCCTATGATTTCGAACATATTGCAAGAATCCACACGACATTCCAGCGAATGCCGTTCTCTGGGTGGCTTGTAACATCCGGGATAAAATTCCACCAAACAAGAGGTGGAGACAGCCCAGAGGCAGACAAACTATTACATGGGTTCATCAAGTCCGTTTCAATGTTGGACTCTCGGGCCATCAAGCCCTTGTGGATGCACAGGAATGGACCAAATGGCGAATGATCACTACAGCTGACTGTGCAGCTAAGCACTGAAGAGAGAGAGAGAGAATTTCCTTACTATTCTTCAGTTGATTAGAATGCAAATAGTCCCCTTCAAGCTCTCTGTGGAAATTAAACCAGGAGATTCAGATCCTTAAATCTGTAGTTCCCCTGTCATATACGAAGAAAAGGTTCAGCCAGATAGAGGTCTCCTGCTACTGGACTGCCGCTCTACAGGCACTCCTTTTCCCCAGGTTTCTTGTGGTCTCTTGGCAGCATAAGCAACTAATCTGTACTGTGCTTAATCATCTCAGTAACTTTCTCGGGAGACAAGTATCAGAGGGGTAGCCGTGTTAGTCTGGATCTGTAAAAGCAGCAGAGAATCCTGTGGCACCTTATAGACTAACAGACGTTTTGGAGCGTGAGCTTTCGTGGGTGAATACCCACTTCGTCAGACGCAGGTAGTGGAAATTTCCAGGGGCAGGTATATATATGCTAGCAAGCAAGCTAGAGATAACGAGGTTAGTTCAATCAGGGAGGATGAGGCCCTGTTCTAGCAGTAGAGGTGTGAAAACCAAGGGAGGAGAAACTGGTTCTGTAATTGGCAAGCCATTCACGGTCTTTGTTGAGTCCAGAGCTGATGGTGTCAAATTTGCAAAGGCACACGGCACAAAACAATTAATATCAGTGAAGATGCATGATGGGAAGACATTAGTCAGCCATGAAGTGCCAGAGGATTTCAGAGAAGAGGGGGAAAAAATTCAGAAATAGGGAAGTTAAATGTTTTTCTGTGCTGAATGCCTGAACAGCCTGGTTACTATTCAGAACATACATTTTGCTTAACTTGATTTTCATTTTAGCCTTTCTGTTCCTCTTTAAAAAGGAATTGTATGCAGTCGCAAACCCTATTATAGTTTAAAGCTTAAAACAGACATAGAATTAATGAGAAATAAGGTGGATAATTTGCATGTTTTAAATCTACTAATTAGTTTGTATGGCATCACCTGCCATTTAAAGAGATGGAACAGCTCATTAAAGATGTGTTGATTATGACTAAGATTAGAAAACTACATAATTTTTTTAAATTGCTTAGAAAGTTAATCAAATCCATCCCTATTCACATAGGCAATTATAATAACAAATGCAAGGTAGGCAGGTAAAATAGTATTCCCTGGCAAGCACATTATCCTCCTCCTCCTCATGGTAAAAAGGGTGTCCTGAGTTTTGAACTACATCTATAGTTAAACCTTACATGGAGTTTTACTGGACAAAACTGATTCCTCACAATCACTTGCTCTGCCTTAAAAGAGCTATACATGCTTTCAGCCAGAGTCAGGTTTTGAAAATCACTGGATACCCTTCTTCTGGGGCATATGCTGTCAAGTCCTTTCCCCATGGGATTACTTCTGCATTTATGTGCATAAAAGTGTGGGGGGGGGGGAGATAGAGGAAGGTCCTTTCCTTCTGTCAACAATGAAAAAAGATTCCTTCATTGTGCATAGGAGATTGGAGGAATGCTAGAATCAGTGGGTGCTGATTCTATCCTTAACAATCACTGTGGTCTCTCGTTTATTGGCCTACCCAGCCTCCTACACTGGTTAGGGCATAAGATGCCATTAGCAGCATGTGCTAGCCAGCAGCTGGTAGGTATGAAGTGTATACCTGCTTAGAACAGCAAAGTGTGTCTCACATTGTAGTGCCTGATAGCTGCTGCTGCACTTGTCTGAATGGGATTTGGCCCCATTACTGCCTGCATTTTGAAAGCATCTGTTACTGTAGTATAAGCGTACAGCTAAGGCATAATAGAGGAGACAGTAAACAGCAGGCTGCAGGGCCATTTAGCATGTTGCTTGAGGTACAGCATACACTAGGTAAGATCATTAGGAATTGAGCCTATTCCTGTCTTCTCTGATGCAGCCACCTTTTCTATTTGTCTAGATCATGCCCCACTAGTGGGTTCCCCCAATCTTTTTATTTTATTTTTTATTGGTCCCTGTTTCTCAAAGTGGATGAGGTGGCAAAGTGGAAATGGCCCAGAAGCCACAGATTTTTCAGTGTGAGCAGGAAAGATATTTACCAGAATTTTTAGTGACTAGACTAAAAAAAAATAAAAACTTGTATGTGGGACAGAAGCTCTTATTTGTACCAGGATGTGAGACCAGCAACCCAGGCGAGAAGTGGGGAATTCCTCCCAGCAAAACAAGGCCTTCAAAGCACTGTTTGAAAGCTCTGTTGTGAAGCCAGAGAAACTGCATATCAGGCACTGTAATAAAACCTGTCTGCCCTGGAACATGATCTGTACAGGATATTTTTTAAATCAAATCAATCTGGGTAGCTCTGGCACTTGAACTATGTATTTATTCGATAAACATTCACAACAGATTAGAACACAAAATATTTTATTTCGTGTTATTTTTTGCAAATTTGTTTGTTGGTTTTACTGGTTTTACAAGAAAGTATCTCCATGGGAAGGCATGCTCTGCATTTATGCTAACTTCGCTGAGGAACCCTTACTGACTTATGTGTTTACCTCACATACAAATAAAGCACATCCAGATTTGAACTCTGTCTCTTGGATTCTGTTGAAAAAAACCCTATGAATTTTGGCCTGGACTTCATGATATTTTTTGGCTTATACAGACTTTTTAGCTGCATGCATCATTTTTTCTGGAATGCTTAACCTGGTTATATCAATCATAAAAACACAAGATGTCAGGTGCAATACTGCTTAGCAAGTTCATGGCTCTGAGCACTGGCCTGCTAAACCCAGGGTTGTGAGTTCAATCCTTGAGGGGGGCCATTTGGGGATTTAGTTGGGGATTGGTCCTGCTTTGAGCAGCGGATTGGACTAGATGACCTCCTAAGGTCCCTTCCAACCCTGATATTCTATGATTCTGTGATTTGTCACCCTTGCCTCCCATCCCTCTTGCCTCCTCCCTCTGTTTGAGCTCTTCTAATGGTATATATCTGCAAAGGCCCTGATCTTGATTTAGATCTGCTAGCACAATCTGCGTAGCGCACCATTGGTTTCGTGCCACATGGGTGCTGGGTTCTATGTTAATGGAACCCAATGTAGGTCCTGAGATTGTAAGCTCTGTGTGTGACAGATATGGTAACTTCCTGCAATATCCTTGAAAAACAGTATTTTATTAAGTTTATGTAGTATTGTGGGCTGGGATTGTGTGTAACCTTTCTAGGGGAGATGTGACAGATAATGCAACCCCATGAAGTATCTTTGGGGTTCATTGTTTTAAATGAATGATTTTATATATGATTATGTTCTACTCCATTGTGGACGGCTACGACAGCTTTTCCAGAAGCTAAAAACAGTGGTTGGTGATTAAGGAAAATCAGCTAGGTTTAACCCCTCCTCTCTCTTTTTCTTTTTCTATTAGTCAGCATATTGCCTATCATATTAGAGTGCTCAGTGAGTACATAATAGGGTGACCAGGTGTCCCAATTTTATAGGGACAGTCCTGACTTTTGGGTCTTTTTCTTATATTGACTCCTATTACCCTATCCCGATTTTTCACACTTGCTGTCTGGTCTCCCTAGTACATAATAATATTTAATAAAATATGATTGGGGAGTTATTTGAGGGAATTCCTATGTGATTCTACATCAGTGTAGGAAACTCAGTAGTAGAAGCACGAGAATTTCTGATTCCAATGCCATTTTCAGTCCGCTAGACCATATTACTGACTATTCTCTCACAGCAGGATGTGGGGGAAGCTTGCATTATCTCTGGCCATGTTCTACAGCTAAACAAATGACTTGGGTCGCCAAGACTGCCAAGCCAGCAGCATTCACAACAGTAAAATGCACATTAAAAAAGTAAATAATTGGGAGGGGGGGAAATACATCCATGAAAACTGTAACCAATACAAAAGGAATACTCTGGGCTAGATTCTGTTCTCATTTGTAGTCAATGGAGTTGCTTCATATGTAGGCTGGTTTAACTTGGAAAGAATTTGCTCCATGTTTTCAAAAGAATGTAACTTTGACATCAGTTTGAATCAGCCCGTTAATATCTGAATAAATAATACAAACTTGTTGCAGCAACCTGGATGTTTACACATCTTTTGTGAGTTTTATTAGCTCAGTAAAAAAGCTAATATGAATAGCTTTTGATTCTTTGTTGAAGAGTTTCACTGTGGGTGCTCCACTTTAGGTGTCTTAATGCCCTGCACTTCTAATTGGAGATTTGTAGTAGCAGTACCCCAGTTAGCGGCACATGCATAGCAGCCATCTCACCAGGGCCAGCTCCAGGGGGTTTTGCCGTCCCAAGCAGCCAAAAAAAAAAAAGCCACAATTGCGATCTGAGGCATTTCAGCAGGAGGTCCTTCACTCCGACCGGGAGTGAGGGACCCTCCGCTGAATTGCTGCCAAATAGCTGGACCTGCCACCCCTCTCCAGAGTGGCCGACCCAAGCACCTGCTTGCTAAGCTGGTGCTTGGAGCTGGCCCTGCATCTCACACTGCTCTGAGCAGTTACCTAGCGTGCACAACCAACCATCTCCTGGTTCCTTCTCTACCGCCTTTGGCTTGAGTCGGAGTGACAGCAACACCCCTTAAAACATTACATAATTCAATTATTTTCATTTTTTCCCCAGCTAGTAGCCTCTCATTCCTTTATTTCTCCTCTACTTTATATCTTCTTTAAAAAAAATATTTTAATAGTTGTCCACATTCACCTTCCCCATCCCGCCTCCCAGGTGAGTACCCGTGAAAGACAGAAGAGGGACAAGAATGGGATTATTCCCATTTCTAATTTGAAATAAATATTCCTTCAGGCATGCCCAGCTCTCCTGGCTTTAAACACTGCCTGGCCTGCAGACTCTCTATACTGTTCTCCAGTGGCGATGTGCCGTATGTCCATTGCTCAGGGGAGACAAATGTTGCTCAAAAGTATCCCCAGTGCAAAAAATTGATCACTAGAACAAGGAAGGCTAGGGACCTCCAGTTGAAACTCCTGATAGTGGAGAAATCCCTCAGACCAGCCTCTGACCCTGAGTCCAGGATGCCTCCTGGCCAACAGTCGCCAGCAGCAGTGTCTGACAGGGGCTCTACCTCAAAAACGGCTACTAAAGAGTCTGCTCCTAAAAAGGCTGTGTAAAAGCAGTCTCGTTCTTTGCCACAGCAAGATTCACCTCCAAAAAAAATTATCTCCAACGGCAAAATCTGCCCCAGTATGATGGCACCGAGCGCGCCGGACTGTGAGTAAACATCCAGTACTGAGACTTCCCGAGGAGCTAAAGATCTGGTGCAGGCTAGCTCTCATGGCACTCTGTGCATTAAAACGAAGCCTTCCAGCTCAGCACTGAGCAGCGCAACGGCACCACCTGCTGCTCCTACACAGTGCACAAGTCAGTGGCACTGACAGCTATCTCCCAGATTCCCAGCCAGAGCATTCTGCAGTCCTCAGTACTGAGCCTCCTGGTGCCACAGCAATTCATCAGCCAGGTGAACCTCCTGGTTGCTTCAACACCTGGGATTGACAGTACCACAGCCAGACCGGGACCAAGCCTGGTTGCTACTCTCATTATCTCAGCCCCTCCTCTCACCAGCAATGAGGAAGAAAAGAAAGCAAGAATGTACACCCCTCACCATTTCTCACCTAAACCGGGACCCTCTCAGAACCACACATCTGTGGACACATGAGACTGGCAAGCTCCACCTTTAGTTCTGTCTCCCATGGCCTTTCCACCTAACTAGGCACACTGAGACCCATGGGCATTATATAGGGCCCAGGACTTCAGGCCCCCCAACCTACCTAAATCCAGAACAACTCAATCCCCTTCACCTCCTGCCCCAGCTCTCTCTGAAGCAATGGATGAGAAAGTAGAGAAACTGGAGGACGCACCTGAGGGTGATACCTCCCACCCACCCACATTTCATCTTTGTTGCCAGGTGAAACAATAATGCTACCCCCCCTCAAACTTCAGATGCTTTCAAATCTTTCCAGGACCTCTTCAAATGAGTAGCTGAATCCCCGGACATCTCACTAGCAGAGCTACGAGGGACCCAGCACAAACTCACAGATATATGTCAGGCATCCCCATCAGCACAGATTGTACTATTAATACAGCCATAATGAATCTGGCCAAAATAACCTGGCAGACGCCTACCATAGCCCCATCCTCTTGTAAGAGATCCGACAGGATGTATTATGTGCCTACAAAAAGGGCCAAGTTTTTATTTGCCCACCCTACCCCAGACTCATTGGTGGTAGAAGCAGTTAATCAAAGGGGAAAGCAACATCAGTCTAGAACCACCCCTTATGACAAGGACTGGAAAAGGCTAAACCTTTTCGGATGAAAATCCTACTCATTGGCTGTCCTCCGATTCTGCATAGCCAACTATTCGGTCTTACGAGCCAAATACGCACACAATCTGTTCTCTCAAATGTCAAATTTTATTAAACAGCTCCCAGATGACAAAATGGAACAATATAAGGCTAACATCACAGAAGGTTCCCTCATCACCAGGATGGCCTTTCAGGCTTCTCTGGATTCTGCAGACACAGCTGCACATTCAATCGCTACGTCCATCGTCATGCATCACACTTCCTGCTACATCTGTCTGGGTTTCTGAAGGAAGTTCAAGCCACAGTCAAGGACTTATCTTCTGAAGGCCAAAAACTGTTTGCAGATGCATCTTTGCACACCTCAAAGGGCTTCCGGGTGACCTTGAAGACACTTGGAAACTTTTCCCATCCAAACAAAAAGAAACAGGGCAGATTTTACAACCAACGATTCTGCACCACCGCATACACTCAACCTCAGTGATACTATGACCAACACCGCAAACAAAGGCAGATGACACGCTGGCAGCCCCAAGATCAGCCTTCCATGTCTCAACTATCTACTTCCAGGCAAACATTTTGAAGTACTGGTCAAGGGCCCAAGAATCCCACATTCCCTAATTCTGGATTTACATCTTATCTCCAGCCCATTTGGAGAGAGTCTGTCACCACACTACCCAGTTTGGAATGCCAATCTGTTTACAGGTTTTGATGGACAGGTCTGGGTTCTTCTGGATCCCACTATCCACTCAGCAGGGTGTATCTTCTTTATTTTTTCCTATGAATTTATTTGGCAGTGCCTTCACCCCCCTCGCTCCTTCCTGGCAGGGTCACCAGGGCAGCTGGAGGAAAACTCTAACCACAGGGTAATCCCCACTTACTTGCCAGGTAGTTGGAGACTTCCAAGAAATAACGCAAACACATACAATATAATCAACACAATAATTATATTAAACAGGAGACAAATATAACATAACAGGGTAAAACACTATTTTTAGGTTCCCCAGTGCTCATGATGCTAATAGCTGTGACTTTCCCCAGTCATGTGACTTGATGTAGCAAATGTAAGATTAGTGTCCTATTGGTATGCGTACTTTTTGGGGGCCCTTGATGACCTATGACTACAAAATTCTTCTCTGCAGTGGTTTAGCAGTGTGGCTGATGGGGTTCACTACAGCCCAAAGGACTCACAAGTGGGAGAAGGTGGTAAATCCCTCCACAGGTTTAATATGCATCCAGTTATAAAATCCCCAAACTCTCACTCTGTGGCTTGAGGACACAGTTCAGAAAGTAGGGGGTCCCCAAAACAAATTCCCTGACTAACTAAAAGATGGTGCACTCACAAACACCATGAATGATCCTCAGGTTCAGAGATACCTCTGGACTCATCAGTCACTGCAGAGGAGCTGATCTCTGCTGGCAGGGATCCTCTTCAGGCTGGAATCAGGCTGCTTCGGTCCCAGGATTTCCCCTTATCACAAAGGGGTGCAGGGCTCAAGGTGCAGATTACACAACTGTACTAAAATCCAAACTGCAGTCTTCTAGCCCAGCATCCAGAGACACGCACAGCAGGCAGCAGCCCTGAACTAGCAGACAGAGCAGAGCTGACCATGTGGTGACTGGTCTCACCTAGGGAGCTGCAGGGCTAATTCAGCCTGGCTGGGGAAGTTTCCCAGCAAAACTCTACAAACTGGGAATCATCAGAGGAGAAGGAAAAGCCCAGCTGAGGGATCTTGCTTTCAGGTCCCTTGAGGCCAATTCTCAGGGGGAACCCTGCATGCAGGCCAGCTCCTCACATAGCCACTCCTGCCCTTGCCCTTGCCCTGCTTGGCTCCAGATTGACTCAAAAATGGCTTCTCCCCTTTCCTGAACTCCCTGGGAGGGCCATCTCACTCCCTATTGGTTGCCAGGCAGACTCTGAGTTTGCCTCGGCTCCCACTCCCTACCAGGGACAGTGTGCCTCTCCCTGAGCTGCCAGCAGACAGAGCCCCAGGCATATAGGTAATCTCCTTGGAGATTACACCCACTTATGTATAAATCTGTGGGAGGGAAAATGCCCATTGCAAACTCAATGAAGTTGGGTTTTCTTTCCCATTCTCCACTTAGAGTGGAGTACTTTATGGGGGCAGCAAGGAACTGGAAACCTCTGGAGCCCTAGGCCACAAAGGAAATCCAAAGATCTCAGGGATGCAGTGAAGAGAGGCAGCCCAGCTTGGCTCACTCAGAAGCCATGATGTCATTGTCTGCATCTCCTTCCCTGCCCCGCTAACCAGTCCCACCAGCATGCTCCCACTCAAATGGCATAAGCTTAAGGGGAACATCCAGCCTCAGTTTGGGTCTCTGCAGTGGCTTAACACTTTTTTGGGTAACTTAAGCTGTAAATATGACTTCAGCTTTTCTTTCTTTCTGCCTGGAAAGGTTCTTCATATGCTCAAATGCATTCTAGTTAGTGTTGGCCCTTAAGACAACTTCTTTTTATCCACAGTCAGACACATACTTATTGGGTGATCAAGGCTCCATGGTGGTTCCAGTCAGAAGTTTTTAAAAGGCTTAAATGGAACATGTTCCTCACCTAATGTGAAGATTTTATTTATAAGCAGGCACTTCAAGCTGAGTGGATTCCAGTTTCATTTAGACACATCTGTCCTCAACAATTCTGTGTCCAAATATTACCTTCAGAGTAACACTAGTGTTGTATGGGTGGGGTTTGGAGATCTAAGCCAAGTGAGTACTAAGACATGGCTTGGGAAGTAAGAATGCCAATTTATATCACCGTGGCAACCAAAGAATTATTTGATGGTGATGACCCTTAGTCACTTCTGACCTTGGCCAGATTTTAAGCATAGCTGCCGTCATTTTTCCCTTCAATCTCTTTGTAAAAATGAAAATAGGGGATACAAGTAGCCCCAAGTTGATACTATAGATTGAAGCTGGAAGGGGCACCCCTAGTTAAAGGTGCCTAACAGTTCTCTTTATAAGATCCTGGTTTCATTTCTTTATGACTTTGCCAAACTGTAATCATTCAGGGCTGAAATTTGTAGTGTCTACCCACCCCAAATAGCTGGAGTGCAGGCAGCCATGCTCCTATGAGAGGTTGCTCTCACTGCACCAGCCATAGAAGAGGGGGGCTCTGGGAGAGTGCTGATTACCCAAGTCAAGGAGAGGAGGGGAACTCTTGTTTTGCTTCCCTTTATTTTACCTCTGCTTGGTCCCCATCCTCAGGAAAAAAAGAAGCAAGTGCAGGGGCTGAGGAAGTAGTAGGGTAAGTATTTTAAGCATCTTAGCTGAAGGAGGGAGAAGACTGGAGGCTAGCAGTCTAGCTATATCCCTGATTCTCCCTGCAGCCAGCATGCCGGGCTTCTCTGGTGCTCCTCTTTTGTCTCTTCAGTACCAGGACAGACTTCTGAGGAGCTGCAGAATGGTGTCATCTGCAGACCCATATGGATGCCAGTGTGGCCAATGTGGTTCACATAATCGTGGTGTACTATGCCTTGCACAACATATGTGAGGCTATAGGGGAATATTTCCAGAGTGAGTGGGCACAGGGCAGATTTCAAAGCCTGTATAGGCAGCTGGATCCCACATATATGCACACTGCTCTAGTTCCCGCCAGGTAAGGGAAATTTGTGAGGCTATTTTCTCACACGTCACGGAGCAGCGGGGAGCCAGAAGGTCACTTTGGACTGTGCCAATGGACACAGCATGACATGATGCTGCTGGAAAAGCTTAAGGGACCATTGTCAAGTGGCTGTGTTGCGACATACTTTGGTGGATTTTGGTTCCTGGCAACCAGTATTAATGAACCAACTGAAAACAGACAATTGTTTGAGGAGAGTCCCTCCATGAGATTAACACCTTTGACCCTGGTTTTGTGCTTCAGAGGGTGTATACTCATTTTTTTTTTGCCAGCATTGAGCAATATTTTTGTCATATGTTAACGGCTCTGTTTCAGGGTGCTGTATGGGAAGCACTTTCATTGTTAAAGTAATTGAAAAAGAGTTCAGTAAAGTTTTCGGAAGAGCTTCACACATTCCTTCTTCACAATCTTTTCTGATGCTGTGCTCACAGCCTTATCAGCCTCTGTGTGTGAGTACTCTTATGGTTGTAAGTGGTGAGAATTTGAGGGAAGAGAACATATCATAAAAGCACTGCTCAGTGTCAGATATATTCAGTATTAATTTACTTGTGTTCCCTTTGCCTGTATTATCACTTATATTATTAACAAAGCCATAAAGACATCTAAGGACATTTCTCTTCTGTTTTTCATTGTGATGTTTTGGACAGCAACAGTTGTTCTCATCCCTGGGTCTCTTGTTTTTTGAAATTAGGAAATTCATCATTGGGGAGGAGGGATTGTGGGAGAGACACAGAAAAGTAAAGCAGTTCAGGACTGTTATGCAACAGTACTCCCAAGACTGCAAGCTGTGAAAGTTGGCTGAGGGTGGAGGATGAGAGGTCTTTAAAGGATAGCTCGGTGTCAGATATCTGCAGTGCTCATATTTTAGTTTTGTTTCCATTCTCTGGTTTGTCACTTTTGTTATTTACAAAGCCATAAAGACATTTATGTACACGACTCTTCTGTTCTCATTCCGGTGCTGTTGACAGCAACAGTTAGTTCAGAGCTTAAGTCACTGGCAAGAACCCTGTTGGTTTTTTTAACTCTAGGAAATTCATGGAGCACAGGAATGGACAGAGAATTCATTGCATTTCTATGCCACCAGACAGTTACAAAAATCACAATTATGTGCTATGACTCCTGCTGACCCATTCCAAATGTGTGGGAAATATCCCATTGAACATATTCAGAAAACAAGATGCACGCACAAGTTAAGTGAACAATAACTTTAAAGAGATACATGGAACACAGAACTAAAACAATTTTTAACAGGAACTCCAAACCAGTAAAAAAAAAGGGTGAGATTCACTGAGAAATGAACCAACATTACTGTCTCTGGACCTGTCTCCTGGCCCTTCCACCTCCCTCCTCCCCTGAAAAGGGGAGAACAATAGTGGAATAGTGTGCAGGGGGACAAACTGGGATGTCTTCTGCGTGGAGTCTGGGGTCCAAACACAAGCTGGGCTGCAGGGACTAGATCAGGCTTATTCTCCTCCTGGATGTCCTGTTGAGTTCGCCTCTGAAGGGTTTCAGGTGCCAATGGAGGATACTGTGCAAGCCATCCAGCATGCTCCTCTCAGTCATAGGGCCAGGGTTGGATCCACCACCTCAGCAGCAGCCCGGGTGGCAGCTGCCGAAGGAGGAGGAGGTTCTGCCTGTTTCCAGAAAGGAATAGCAACCATGCCAGTGGACAGGTCCTAAAAGTGTTCAGCCACCAGTTGTACTAGTGACTTTGTGACTGCATGGTCCTGTTCCCTCTGGCATACCCCCATTCCCAGTGGTGTGACTCCATTTCCAGAAACTGGCTCACCAGTGCCTCATTTTGCTGAAGACCTCAATTTTCACATGCCCTAAGGAACTTGAACTGCTCCTGACTCCTCCTGTCAGTGCCAAGGTCTTTTTCCATCTGCCTCTGCAGTCTCTCTGTTGCCTCTCTTGCCCTCCTGGTCAAATGATGGGACATTCTAATGCCAACAGAGAAACTAAGTCAAAGACAAAGCTAGCTTTAATTTCATTTCTCCTTTGAAGAAGCATAAGAAATCCTTCCACAAAACATAACTGTGCTACAAAAGGCCACAATATAAATAACTTTTCAGCATCTCAGGAATGCTGCTGTTACAGTCTCCTTCCTTCAGACAACTTTTGGAGCCCATGAGGAAGGAGCTGAAGGTAATAATGGTAAGAGACTTTTAGTACTGTTAAATGTAATATTTCCAGTGCCTGAATGGCTTGGTTGGAGATGGAGTGGGGTTCAATTCTGTTCAGAATGTACATTACCAGTTACCTATCTGTTCTTTAAGGGCTGGCCATCAGTTGAAGAACATAGCAGTTTTGAAGGTATCAGAATGGAAAAGAGAGGTATGTTTCCAGTACTGTTGAGGAAATCCAGCCACATATGCCGGAGAGGGGTTTCTGTTGATACTCTATATATTGCTGCGA
>NC_133771.1:173926643-173930176 GCF_003597395.2 Chelonoidis abingdonii
CCCAGTACAAGTGTATATTCCTGCCACTCTGGGCAAAGACATAGAGGATGACATACTCTGACCACACACTGATGAGCATCTGGGTGTGCTCTAAAGACCCTGTCATAAAACTGTTCTTTCCCCACAATGGTCTTTTCCAAACTTGCCCGCTCCTTTCCTTTCTCCCCAGCCCATGCAGCTCCTTATCTACTCTATATTGTAGATTGGTTATGGGGTCATGCCACAGAAAAGACATGTACAGACTGATATCTCTCTTGCATGCTAGCATTCTTGCTGCGCACTTTCTTTCAACAATGAGCTGCAGGGCTTCAAATGTGGACAATCGGGGGGTTATGGCACAACTACGCACATGTAAATATGTACAGTCACAAGTGTAGATGTAATCTTAATGCTCTATTAGTTTTTTAAAACTATCTTAGTTCAGTATACAGAATTTTTCTTGTATCATTCAGTCCTTCTTAACATTCTGTTTTAACCTTGCATTGCACCAAAAACTCCCACTAAAGTCATGAGGGATTTTGGATGAGCAAAGAATGCAGAATCAGTATTAAGCACGAATATGGTACATCTTGTACACTGCTTTATTCCTACACTTCCTTTTTACTTTGGCTGTCTTCCATCATCTTGTCTTGTGTTCACCACCTCCACTTGTTTTATTAACCAACCAGTAAAAAAAAGTTTCAATAGCAATTCCAGTTTCTAAAGCGGTCAGTGTTCAGTCTTTGAACAGGAACAAAGGAAAATGGGTTACGTCCTTGATGTAAATTAAGGGACTCAGTTAAAATTATACCAGGGTTTAGTCTCCAACTGTGCTTTGTCTTTTTATTTTAACCTGACAAGTTAACAGTTGTTCCAATTTTGACCTTTATGGTTCATCAGTTTTGCTTTTTTCTCTTCTTATGCCACTGTGTTCCAGGCACCAGAAAAAGCTCAGTATTCACTAAATGAAAAGCTGTCTCTTTCACTTACTGTTATTTTGACCTGTTTTGTCATGTCACTTCTCTGATCTCCACCTTTCATATTAGACTTCATCCTTGTCTTTCTGTGTCATCAGGAGACAAAGCTTCTTCTGTATATCACAGCTTAGATGCCTCTAGTTTCTCCTTGTGTCATGGTGTAGTGTTTTCAGTTACATATCATTATTTCATAGGTTCCAAGGCCAGAAGGTACCTCCAATATAACACACACATGGAATTTCCCCAAAATAATTCCTGGAGCATGTCTTAGAAAAACATCCAATCTTGATTTAAAAATTGTGAGTGATGGAAAATCCACTACTTCCTCTGGTAATTTGTTCCCATGGTCAGTTACTCTCTCTCTTAAAAATATTTCCAGTCTGATTTGTCTAGCTTCAACTTTCAACCATTGGGTTGTATTATACCTTTCTCTGCTAGAGAAGCATTACCACATATTTGTTCCCCAGTGAGTTACACCTAGCAAAGGACATAAAAGGTAATAAGAAGAAGTTCTTTAAATACATTAGGAATAAGAGAAAAATGGGTCCTTTGCTTAGTGAGGAAGGAGCCCTAATAACTGAAGACATCAGGAAAGCTGAAGTATTTAATGCCTATTTTGCTTCAGTCTTCGCTAAAAAGGTTAATGGTGACTAGATACTCAACACATTAATATTAACAACAAGGGGGAAGGAACACAAGCCAAAATAGGGAAAGAACAGGTTAAAGAATATTTAGGTAAATTAGATGTATTCAAGTTGTCAGGGCCTGATGAAAGTTATCCTGGGATACTTAATGAACTAGCTGAAGCAATCTTGGAATCTTCAGTGATTATCTTTTGAGAACTTATGAAGGACAAGTGAGGTCCCCAAAGACTAAAGAACAGCAAACATAGCACCTATTTTTAAAAGGGGGAACAAAAAGGACCTGAGGAATTACAGATCAGTCAGCCTCACTTAGATACCCTGGAAAGATACTGGAACAAATGATCAAACAATCAGTTTGTAAACATCTAGAGGATAATAGAGTTATAAGGAATAGCCAGCATCAGTTCGTCAAGGACAAATCATGCCCCACCAATCTAATTTCCTTTGACAGCATTACTGGCATACTGGATAGTGGGGAACAGTAGATGTGATATATCTTGATTATAATAAGGCTTTTGACACAGTCCCGCATGACACACTCATAAGCAAACTAGCGAAATGCAGTCTATATGAATTTACTATAAGGTGGGTACACAACAGGTTGAAAGGCTTTATTCCAAGAGTAATTGTCAGTGGTTCATTGTCAAAATGGAGGGAGATATCTAGTGAGATTGCATGGGAGTGAGTCCTTGGACCAATGCTATTCAAAATTTCTTTAATGGTTTGTATAATAGAACAGAGAGTATACCTGTAAAATCTGCAGGTGACATCAAGCTCACAGGGAAGCAGGTTACAACCACTCTGGAGGACAGGATTAGAATTTAAAATAACATTAACAAAGATTGGAGGATTGGTCTGAGTTCAATAAGATTATTCACTAAAGACAAGTGTAAAGTACTTCACTTAGGAAGGAAAAATCAAATGCACAAATACAAAATGGGAGATAACTGTCTAGGTGGTAGTACTTCTGACAAGGATCTGGTGTTATAGTGATCACAAATTAGAAGAGTCAATGATGTGATGCAGCTATTAAAAAGGTGAATATTCGGTGGTATATTAACAGGAGCGCTTATGTAGGACATGAGAGCTAATTGTCCCACTTTACTTGGCACTGGTGAGGCCTCAGGTGGAGTACTGTGTTCAATTCAGGATGCCACAGTTTAGGAAAGATGTGGGCAAATTAGAGAATCCAGACCATAGCAACAAAAATGATAAAAGGCTTAGAAAACCTGACCTACGAGGAAAGATTAAAGGAACTGGACATGTTTCATCTTGAGAAAAGAAGACTGAGGGGCAACTGAGTGATAGTCTTTAAATATATTAAGAGTTGTTATAAAAAGAAATGTGATCAATTGTTCTCCATGTCCACTGAAGATAGGACAAGAAGTAATGGATTTAATCTGCAGCAAGGGAGATGCAGGTTAAATATTTGTAAAAACTTGCTAACTATTAAGGTAGTTAAGTTCTGGAACAAGCTTCCAAGGGATGTGGTGGACTCAGGAGTAGCGCCAGGGTTTTTGGCGCCCTAGGCAAGGTTCCTTCCGTGCTCCCGGTTGTTGGCGGCAATTCTGCGGCGGGGAGGGTCCTTCCATGCTCCTGGTCTTCGGGGCAGTTCGGCACGGGTCCTGGAGCGAGTGAAGGACCCACCACAGAATTGCCGCCGAAGACCTGGAGCGCGGAACGACCCCCTGCTGCCAAATTGCCATCCCCCCAAATCCTGGTGCCAGACAGTCACCTAAATGGAAGCGCCGGCCCTAGGTGGACTAATAGGCAGCAAATTTAAAACAAACGAAAGGAAGTATTTTTTCACACAACGCAGTCAGTCTGTGGAACTCTTTGCCAGAGGATGTTGTGAAGACCAAGACTATAACAAGGTTCAAAAAAAAGCTAGATAAGTTCATGGAGGATAGGTCCATCAATGGTTATTAGCCAG
>NC_133771.1:173932635-173946638 GCF_003597395.2 Chelonoidis abingdonii
GAGGGGGAATGCTTTATTTCCCTTTGTTGTAGACTCAGGGCATCTGAGTCTTGGGGGGTTCCCCAGGGAAGGTTTTGGGGAGACCAGAGTGAGCCAAACACTGGAAATTGGCTGGTGGCAGCGATATCAGATCTAAGCCGGTAATTAAGCTTAGAGGGTTCATGCTAGCTTCTCAGGTTATGAACGCTAAGGTTCAAATCTGAGTAGGAAGCTATGAAAATAGGTTCCTATTTCATATATATATATATACACACACACACACATGTCCCGATTTTTCACATTTACTGTCTGGTCACCCTATCCCCAATTCTATGAAGAGATGCCAAGGGTAAAAGGGAGAGCCTCTTGGCTCTGATCTTAGAAACAGATGGAGCTCTGTTGCAATGCAAGCTGAGAACATGCTCTTACAGTGCCTGGGGAAGAGCATGCACAGGATTCCAGCCAAAAAAGTTCATGAGAAGGATGTCGTTATTGTGTTACTGGAAGTGCAACTGGCTGTCAGCTCACTGTTACACTGTGTACAAAGTACTGTACAGTGCACAAATGAAAACAAACTGAAAAAATGTGTAGCTTTGTTCACTAACTTTTTTTCATAACTGTCTTATGCCCGGATCCTGTGAAGGCTGACACATTTGCTTAACTTAGTCTTATGGCCAGAACTTTCAGAAGGACTCAGTACCCACAATTGTGGGCAGATTTTCAAGAGTTCAGCTCCTATTTAGACACC
The DNA here is from genome assembly GCF_003597395.2 of Chelonoidis abingdonii. Classification (NCBI taxonomy): domain Eukaryota; kingdom Metazoa; phylum Chordata; order Testudines; family Testudinidae; genus Chelonoidis; species Chelonoidis abingdonii. Next base: position 173,933,363 of record NC_133771.1, read on the forward strand.
AAAATATGAAGCCAATTTTTTAACAATAATTCAGCATGTTGCTGCTGAGCAGTTTGGAAAATCTGGCCTTTATTTAGGTGCCTAAAGGAGAGCTGGGAACTTTTGAAAACCTAGCTCCAATTGTGAGTGCTCAGCACTTGAAAGTCTAGCCCCAGGGATAGTCTCATTGAAGCCAGTGTGACTACTCACATTATGTAAGGTTAAGCACACGTATAAGTGTTTGCAGGATCAGGGCCCTAGGCATGAGATATAGCAAAAATAGGCAACCCCTTTTCATGCATAAATGTGATTTTCAGGTTAATAGTGTCTCATTAATGTAATGGGTGGGAATGGCAAACTTCTCGTGTTCTGTTACATAATCCACAATATTTGATTTACCTTGTTGCTGATCTCCCACAGAAATGAAAGGCAACAGACAGAGATATGTTTCTATCAAATAGCTGCCCTTCTAAAGGAATTATTAATTTGCATGACATACAGGCATTCTGTTGTGCACCAGAAGATCTTTATGCTGATTCCACTATTATTGAAGGTTGATGTCCTCTACAAAGCCATTATTGATCGATAATCAACTTCCTCAAATACCCAAGAATATTATGTCTCCTTCTAAGATAATCTGTTTCTAGCTCTCTTTGTTTATATAGCAATTAAGAGTGTTACCACAGCTACAACTAAAGGGAGTTACAGACCAAGACAGCCACTGTAATTGTTGTACATTAGTTTGATTACAGGGATTTAAAATAATTCTCCCTGCCCTCCCTTCCTCTCTCCCTCTCTCTCAATGGACAAAACACACTATAAAAATTCTTGAATATTGAAAAATGTCCCACAGTTTGGGCAAATAGGTTAAAATGAACAGCAAGCCGTCTTTGATTTCACGTCCATGCAAAACAGATAACACTTGCACATATAGAGCTAGTAATGAAGACATGTAATATATTTATATTTAAGTAAAATAAAGAATTCTCTCTAAATTAATTCCTAATATACATGGGTGTTTCACTCTCTTTAACATGTTAAAGCAGCCTTGTTTGTGAACTGAAAAATATTTTAAATCTCTTTTTAAATTCTGAATTAGTACTACCATATAGATGTGCAGACTTAAAAATTACATATAAATTTGCACTTTAAAACAAAATATTTACAAATCAGTCTGGGCTGAGTCCTGTAGGATCATGTCCATTATATTGAGTTACCTGCCAAGACCTGCTATAGTCAAGAGTCCATATTTTCCTGGCAACCAATGATGTCCCAAACACCTAGATCAGAGCAAGAACTGCAGCTGTGTGATTAATCTTGGACTGTGATCTCTTAAGCAAAAGATGGTTGTGCCTGTTAGGCCACTAAGTAGATTTGGATGATGTTTGTATTATTAAGGGTATAGTAGGGAATGAATTAGGTCCTAATATTTACAGGGTGGTCATCCCAAATCTGAATATTGCTAGAATTGGACCTTCCCTCTTCCCCTCTGCTCCCAGGCCTATCTGATCACTCTTCTCCTCTTTACTCCTTTAATAAAATCAGGGTAGAAGCACCAGTGCTGCCTTTAAAACCTGATCCTTCTGGGGAGAACATATAACACTGTGAATGTCTTTTTCCTTGAGCTATTTGTGGAGCTTAGGGTTGCAACACCAGGTTTGATCTTTTTCATCGCTTCCTTGAATGCCAGTCATTCATTCTTCCTCCCACTGGCTACAGGGAAGAGGAGTCGCTCATCTTTGTCCTGCCTACTCAGAAAAGGCAAGCAAGAACAAACTTCTTCTTTCTCCACTGTTCTCCCTGTGTTGGTAGAAGGAAGGACTGAGGACTCAATGGCTCAGAAACCAAGCCCTTTTGCACTAAGCAGACCATATGGGAAGAAGCTGATCTGGGCAGCTTCACATTTGACTTTGCCGTCACTATTAGACCTGGAAGGGTATTCAACCCTTAAGTGTCTGCTACTGCACCCAAGGCAGCTGCATATCCAAGTCATGAATATTTAGGGCATATACAAGTGACAGAATAGCACTATCATTCATGCTATTCAGCTATGTTATTCATCCCTTCTATGGAACTAGTGGGGAGAGTGCCACCCATGGTGCTGCAGCACGTGGTTTACTGGGAGTCAGTAGGTTCTGAGTCAGTTTTTTGTTGGGGGTATTGCTGTTAGAAATACTGGGCAACATTTTAAAAAGTAATTAAGCAACTTGTAAGTCAGTGGGACTTAAAATCCTAAATCACTTAGGGGCGTGTGACAGAAGCTCAAAAAACTATACTGAAAATGTGCCAGACAAGTATGGACTTATGGGACAATAAGTTTTAAGTGAATTTCCTGGGGATACCCTAGGGAGATGTTAATTATCCAATTCTTGTTATGGAAAAACCAGCCTTTTGAAGCTACTCCCTGAGGAGAAAGTTTTTGTCTGTTGGTTACCTGTTCCCGAAGACCAAGATCAAAGGCCCAAGTTGTATAAAGAAACTGCTGCTCTGCCCAGCCTGGGTTCTGGTTCTGACTCTAAGACAGTTATGAACATGTAACCATGGCGGAAATCCAGTTTTGAAGGATTTTGAAGGATTGACACCTACCGGAGCCCAAGTTTGGCATTGGGGTGACCGCTGGTAAGCATTTTAGTATGTGGGTAGATTCTTTTTGTTGTTGTTTTTTGTTTTGAATGTTTTCTCTGTAATGCTTTTACCTTAAGAATAAATGTGCTTGGTTATAAAGAGCTGTATGGTAACAATATAATGGGCATAGCCTCTGGAGAGAAAGCAAAATATAGACACTGGCCTTTTAGATTGTGTGGCTTGCTGGGAATATCACAGTGCGGGCAGGATGCTGTGAAGGTTGGAAAAACGCCAGTCAGGAGGGAGACAGACACAGGTCTTTGCCCAAGAGAGGTGTCAGCTGGGAGCTGTAAACCTTTGAGGGTGTCTTTGGTGGACCACAAAGAAGGCAGTGTGTTTGAAAACGTTACCCACTAGTTCAGGGGTTAACAACCTTCAGCATATGGCCCATCAGGGTAATCCACTGGCAGGCCGCGAGACATTTTGTTTACATTGACCGTCTGCAGGCATGGCCCTCCCCACAGCTGCCAGTGGCCAGAGTTCACCATTCTCGGCCAATGGGAGCTGTGGGAAACAGCTCAGGCCGCAGGGACATGCAGGCCGCCGCTGCCCACAGCTCCCAGGGACCAGGAACAGTGAATCACAGCCACTGGGAGGTGCATGGACCCTGCCTGCGGATGGTCAACGTCATAAACAAAATGTCTCACAGCCCACCAGTGGATTACCTTGATGGGCTGCGTGCTGAAGATTGCTGACCTCTGCCCCAGTTAAATCTTAACTCCCCTGTGGGCATAAAAAAATCCATAGCAGATTTTGAAAGACCAGGAGTATTTGTATATTTATTGTGTGCTGTTTCTGTTACCACTCATTTCACCCTTGCATTTCCCCACATCATTACCAAGGGACAAATAATAGTTCCCCAGGTTCATTGTTTAATAATCCTTCCCCAACCACACATGTACAAGATAGTTACGGATTTTTTTCTTGTTTTGTCATGACTAAACGCTATGCAGTGAGTAGTTATGGGTTCTAGCTCTTACTTAGCTAAGGGGAAAATAATGGTGCTTTCAGTTAAGTATTTAAAATCATCAGCAATACACTGATTAGCCAAATGTCAACAGAGGAAATAAGCCATATAGATTGTTGTGATATTTTGATTAAAATAAAAACATGTACACCACTACCTCGATATAACGCCACCCAATATAACACGAATTGGATATAATGCGGTAAAGCTCAATATAACATAGTTTCACCTATAACACGGTAAGATTTTTTCGCTCCCAAGGACAGCGTTATATCAAGGTAGAAGTGTATTTCAATCATACCAGAATGAAATGTGCTCTCTGAATTTTTCATCACTGCACCCACCACAACAAGGCTTTTCCTGTTAAAATAGTTCCTTTACAATTTCAATAAGCTGTCACCAGCCATTGATCACAGACCTCTGACTGCACCCTCTTGTAAGCCCTCCGTACGTCTCATCACTTACTTCATAAAACATCTGCAGCTGCTTTCCCTCATATAATGAATTTTTGCCATTAATGTATCATCACAAGATCTTGCTTGCATAGATGCATCCTGGTATTATTTTTTTAACTATGCTAACTGAAATAGGAATAAACTGCAAAAAAATGCAAGCCCGATAAAAGCGGGGCCAAATTTTCAAAAGGTGTCCTTACTTGCAACCTTAAGCCTTGATCCTGTGAACACTTTGGCACATACTTAATTTTACACACATAAGCAATGCTGTTGAACTCATGTGGAAGGCCCATGTGCATAAATCATGCATGTGGACAAATGTGTTCAGGATTAGGTCCAGGGTGTTTCCTAAGGAAATGTTTCATTGTTGAATAACTTACAGGAAACAATTAGCACAAAAGCCTAACGAGCCAGGAGAGACTACATAGGTCTCTTTATTTATTTTTACATTACTGCAAATTGATGCAATCAGATTCTATAATCCTTAGCTATTTTTTATTTATGATTATTTAAAACATTTCTTTAACACTCTATGTGTCTGTGTGTGAGAGACAGAGAGAGTGCCAGAATTAGTTACGTTATGCTTATGCTGCTGCTTTTAACATGAATTCTGCAGAAGTGGGTAAAAGTTACTTCTGGTGTATGCGTCTTGAAAATGTTATGCCTTTGTTTACTTAAAATGTCTAAAAACTGTGCCTGTATGCAAAGACCAGGACCATTTTATTATCAGAGCTACTGCTGCCAAGGAGACTAACATACCAGGCCTTGCACATTGATGTTTAATTTCTTATTGTTTTACCTAATCTAAAAGGAATCATTATAAACAGGAAGTATGTTTAGCTTGTTGTGCATGGAAACATACACAACAATATTGGGTCAAATTTGGCTCTCTGTTATAGCAGTGTAAATCTGGAAAAACTCCACTGAGGTCATTGGAGTTACTCTGGATTTACACTGGAGTAGCTAAGAGCAGAAATTGTCCCAATGCATTGTTTTAAAATTAAATCTCTAGTATTCAGTGTATCTTTCTCAACTTGACATTTTAGACAATTTGGACAAAGTTGTTTGAATACACTAATACAGGCTTATGATGGAGCAGAAGCCCAAACCTGATTTTCAGCAAGCAAGGAGTTAACTCCTGCAGAGATGACACGTGGGAAACCCAGGTAAGTTACAAAAGAGGGCTTGCAGGATTGAAGGAAACGTTATAAGGATAGTAACCTGCTGGCAGAAGAACTGTGAGCTGGCAGAACTCCTATCTATTGATTATAAGCTTTACCTCAAGACTGGAGTTTTTCTTTTCTCTAGCTAGAGATAAACTTTTCTTCTCTTATTTCTTATACACTGTCTGTCTTTTCCATTGCTGAACTAGCCAATGACCTCTACTTTCTCACCCGGTCATATATACTTTTGCAGGTACTGCATACTTCATTATGTTTTAGGATTTTTGCCAAGTAATACTAGAGCTTTTAATCAAGTCCACATCAGCTGTCCGGTAAGCTTCATCCTATACCTCCAGACTAGAGTGCTGTAAAAATGAGGATCAGTGTCTCAAGGGAAGTACAGGCACCTTGAATTTTGTGGTGGTGGTAAGCATTCCAGAGAACAGCTTTACTTTCATTAGTAAATTCGATGAAGGATACAAAGAAAAATATATGAACAAGTTTATTAGATGTATTACCAAGTTTCTCTATATCGGGATAAAGGATTCAAGACAGGAACAAAGCACGTATATTGCAGAATGGAAAATATCCTTCTGTAATCTTTCTTGACATCTTCAGATTCAGACAAAATAATGAAACTGGGTATTTTGCAGACTATGAAACAAAAAAGATTTGCCTTTCCAGGGGGGAGATTTTAAAAAATATCTAATGGATTTAGGAGCTCAAGAATGTCCACACCACAATTAAACAGCCCTGCAAACCTGAGTCAGCTGACATGGGCCAGCTGTGGGTGTTTAATTGCAGTGTAAATATACCCTAAAAGGCCTAGGGGTAGACTGTGCCTGGCCCTAGGCAATGCCTGCAAAGGATGATGGTCTAGAGGATAAGGTGCTAGCCTGGGACTTGGATTTACTTCCCTCCTCCAGCATAGATTTTGTGCCTGGTGTTGGGTAAGTCCCTTAGTCTCTTTGTGCCTCAGTTCCCCATTTTACAAATGGAGATAATACTATCTTACTTCACAGGAGTGTTGGGAAAATAAGTCCATTAAAAATTGTGAGGCACACAGATACTACAGAAATGTCTCTTGTTCATAGGAGGGCACAAGGAGCCTTCCGCTCTCTTGCATCTTTTTGCAGTGGCTAGGCATAATGGCAGTCGTTTTCCTCCATTCTAGTATCTCACAGGCACCCAATAGGACAGAAAGAAGAGGGGGGAAGAGGCAAGGCTATAGTCCATCCCCCTTCTTCTCTGGCCAGCAGCAGTGACAGCAGGTTTATTTCCTTTGCATGCCTGGCTGCTCTTAGACACACTGTACATGTCCTTTCAGGCACAATGCCTCCGAAGATCTCCCTGACTCTGCACAGCCCTCATCTTCCCGCAACACAACCTAATGCCTGATAGTCTCAATGTGGCTGTAAAACATATGTCTATTGTGTTAGTGCCATTTGTTCCAGGAGTCCACTCTCTAGACCTGTGGGAGGAAAAGAAAGAAATGGCGCATTTTGGAAGAAATTTCTTAATTCACGGGGTACAGTAGCTGTAAGAACAAGGCAGTAGAAGAGGACATAAGACACTGGAATAGGGCAGTCATAGGCAGGTGACCAGGCAGGTGACCTGGGAAGCAGGGGGGACACAGTCGGAACAGGTAGATAGGGCAGTAGGCAGGCATCACACCTTGACACTAATTAAGTCAGCTGGGATCCTGTAAATAGTTTTCATGCTACTTAAAGATGTCATGCTGAACTGATGAACCACATTAGTACAGAGTAGCTTATCTAATAACTTTAATTTCTGAGAAAGAAAGTGTGGTAAAATATTATGTGCATACATATCACCTTAAATTGTTAAATGAAGCTCCCAGCTTTGTTCTAAATTATTTGTAACTTTGCATATTCTATTTGCTTGAGCCCTTAGTCAAGCTAAATTTAGTCCCTTCTTAAACTGACTTAGCAGGCAAGAGTACTGAGTTGTTTTTTAAAAAAGACGCAGGGAGCAAGGAGGAGAATCTTCTGAATTTTGTGGTGTTTAGCTTAAAATTTTTCTTCAAAAAGGTGTTGTATATTCTGTTGGAATTTAAATAATATTTTTCTATATAAAGCTGTTACATGCATGCATTTATTATAATGCTGGTAATAGAACAAATACATCTTATGTGAAAAACTGCCAGCAGGTACCATCAACATCTCGCATAACAATTTTTTGTTATGACTGTTCAGACTGAAAAGCATCTAATAAATTCAAGAGAGAAATATTTCTATTCCCTCTTGTCTTAAATTGTAAATGCAGTTGGAAATCAATAATGGATATACTCTGTTGGGAGCTACAACAAAACAAAACGCATTACTTTTCTTTTATTAATACTGATGTTGTTTACCCCACATTTCCATGATGTGTGTTGAAGCAATGGCAATTCCTGTCAGGGAAAAGCTGAGGTAGACTTGTAAGACTGGTGTGATGGGTTCCCCGGGTGCAACTTGGAACTAGGGTACAGCTGAGCTCTTTGTCTCATCAACCTGGATTCCCTCTCACACTGTGATCCTGTGGTAAGCTGCAAACCCCTCCAGGTACGGCACTTGTACAGACATCCATGGACAGGGACACACCCAAGTGAGTTACGTGAATACTTTCACCAGTCACTCATGAACAATAATAGAGAGGCTCCAGCCAATTCCCCACAGCTCCCCAGCCTAGGACTCCAGAGCTGTACCATCTTGCCCTGGTCAGAAGACTAACCAGTGTAAGTTTATTACCCAGTCTGACCCTCCCTCCGTGTGGAGGGGACATGCACCATCTCTTGTTCCTGAGCAGATTTCTCAAGCACTTCAAGCAAAAAACCTTCAGTTAAAATATAAAACAGGTTTATTAACTACAGAAGACAGATTTTAAGTAGTAAGCATACAGATCAAAGTTAGTCACTTAAGAAATAAAAGTAGAATCGCAATCTGGGTTCTGTAAACTAGACAAGATTTGAATCAAGCACTGTCTCACCCTGATGATAAAGTTCCTTCATAAACTGGCTGAAATTCCTCTTTTCAGCCTGGGACCACCTCCCCAGTTTAGTCTTTGTTCTTCAGACCTGTTTCCAGGTGTTGAGTTATGAGGGGAGTGAGGACAAATGATGATGTCACTTCTCCTCCTTTATAGGTTCTTCCAGCTTGCTGGAAAGATCTTTTGCTATGACGTGAGTCAAGCAGTGTCCATTGTCTATGTGCTTCCTCTGAGAAGTCTTCATTTTATTTAGATCCTGTAATAGTCCTGGGTAGGGTGTATTCCCTTTAATGGGCCATCCACACTGTCTGACTTCTCCATTGTTGTACTTGAAGGGCTCATTGTGGGTGTTTCCAACCTCACAACATATTTCAGTAACACTCACATAGGAAAATTTCATAACTTCACAAACAATGGTAGCACAGACAGTCCAACAGGGTATTAATGTTCAACAGATCAAGACTTTTAGAGTGATACCTCACAAGCCATACTTTGTACAAAACATGTCATAATCATATCATCATGGTAAATGAGGGCTGCCAGGGCACTGCTTTGAGGCACAGCGTGCCGCATCTGGGAATGAGAGAGGATTTACCAAAAAAACCACAACCACAGCAACTGGGGAACTCAGTCAAAAACCAGGCAGAGTGACTCTAAATAAAAAAATGGCTGTCAATGAGAGCCATGCAAACTTTCTAGCACTTCTTGTAGTAACAGACATTGTCTTCGGTGGCAGGCAGATGACTACAGAAAATTAAGGGGCCAATCTAAAGACCACTGAAGTCAATGGGCTTCAGTAAGCATTGGATCAGGCCCTAATCTGATTTTTCATCAGAATGGACCTCTCATTTGCTTTCTCCTAATCATAAAATGTATTCAGATTTTTTTTTTTGCAGTTTGCAGGCTTTTATTTTTCTTTCTTGTCAGGGCTGCCCAGAGGGGAGGGGGGGGGCAAATGGGGCAATTTGCTCCAGACCCCCCATGAGAATATTATATTCTATAGTTTTGCAACTTTTTATATGGAAGGGGCCCCCAGAATTGCTTTCCCCCAGGCTCCCTGAATCCTCTGGGCAGCCCTGTTTCTTGTAACTGCTCTAGTTGCAGCAATGGCCTCTTCTTGCCAAAAATTAATTATTGAGTGTTTTGATGCTTTTATCCAACATTCATTTATTTTCCAAAGTCTGTCTTTTTATTATTTATTTATTTATTTATTTATTTATTTATTTTTGTATTCAAATGTTATGCTGCTTCTGCTCAGAGTGAACAAACCTCTCAGATTTACTCCACAGTCCCCTCACCTAAAAGTGCTTGTGTGGTGACATTTTTATAAAAAGCTAGGTTCCAGAGAACACTTGTATATGTAGTGAAACAAAAAAATGCCTGCTCCAGAAACAGATTTTAATCCTCACCCAAGTGCTAGTTCTCTTTACAATAAAAATAAAAACTCTTGTGTTTTTAAGCTACACCTGTTGTTTATAAGTAGGACTTCACATACATACTTTATGGTAATGTATATTGACGTGTTTATACTGTATGAATGGCTTTAAGAGGAAGCCTGGTAACTGCCTATCTGGATGGAGAGACATAAGTTTGCTAAAAGATAGGGTTATTGCTTTGAGTCAACATACGCTGGGTACCACTGATGTCAATGGGAATTTTCCCATTAGCCTCACTGAACCAGGTTTTGGCTAGTTCCAGTTAATGCCTGTGTTTGTCTTCATTAGAACTCTCATAACTGAGAGATACAAGGGGCTAGAGTCCCTAATTTGATAACAGACACGATAGCCACTTGACTAACCATATCAGATTAGAAAACATAAGTATAAAATGGGCCACATATTCCTCATGCACATAGTCCCATAGAAATTAAGAGACTCTCTTATGAAGTGAATGGGGCTACACGTTTAAGAAAAGCAGGTAATAGAACAGTGTTAAATAACGCCATTTCATGTATTTTATTATTCTATTCCATAACAAAAATTAAAATGTGACTTTATTTTTCATGAAACTTTGCTTTTAAGTAAAATCTGGAATATTTTTGTCATAATTAATTTGGCTCAATTATTTGTTTTAATTTGCTGCCAATTTTTTATTCTATTTTCAATTTTGTTTTTCAGTCTGACAATCCTTTACTACTAAATCTTTGACTTATCTACAGAGCAAGCGTGGGAGTAGCACAGACAACAGGCGTGTAAAACTCCTTACCATAGCCTAATTGTGCCAACGTGTCTGTTTGGGGTGGACCACCTCTAGAAATGAGATGATAACTCAGTCTCCAACCCAGTTCAATATCTGGCTTCTCTGATATTGCAAGTAAAATGCCAATAATTTTGATGGGTTTTTCTGGGATGTGGCTTTTGTCTACTAGGAATTAGAGGTCACCATACTCAGTGCTTCACTTATGCCACTAGTCAAAACTGGTATTGAATGATCTGAACAAAATAAAAAGTCTGAAATTTTTCTTGACTGGTAAACTGTTTTCTTTCCCTACAATTGAATAAATCAGATGACCAAGCAGATTTTGGCCCATATCTCCCAAATCATTACTATGCTGAGACTAAGCATGAGAAACTTCTCTCCCAATATGAGAAAAGCAATATGACAGGTCTTTAGCATAAAATGTCATCCAAACCTTTCATATAATGTTCCTCTCATCATTTTTATCCTAGTATCCTTAGAAATGTAGGTAAAGAACATACCTAAAAAGACTGTGCAAGGGGAAAACTGAGGAAATGAGATCGCAGCATAAGAGATGTGATTTATGCTCAGCCTTACAAAAATGATGAGCACTGTGGCATGTCCAGAACATATACTGGAAACCTTTCATTATGTAAAGAAACTGGTTTCTGTGTATGTCTACATCATTTAACACTTATACATATATAGTGAGAATACTGTTGTAGCATTTTGCCAAATAACAATAGACAGCAACAAATTATAGTCATGTGAATTTTATTTGATCATTTATAGCAGCAGAATGTTAGCAATCAGAAACAACCAATATCAATAGTTAGTAAACCTGAACCTCACAAAACAGAGCACATGAGTTAGATATTGTTTCTTGTATTCTGTTAGGAGTATTGCTGTTTTAAACCACATCTGAAACCTTGGTAAGATAGCACCAGCCTGGATATGAGATGATTTACCATAAGGCCTAATCCTGCAAGTTGCTTAGAACCCTAAATTCCTATTGTCCTGAGTGGGAGTTGAGGATCTGGCCTTTGCTTATTTACATACGCTGTATCAGTTAGGGCTACAGCTTTCATTTGGGTTCAAATAGGAATGTATCAGAAATATGTCATTTGAGGAATAGAAAAGGTGAAATATAAAAATAAATAAATATTAGAGTTCTGATTACTCTCTCACTTACACTGGCATAGATCAGGAATAACTCTGCTAAAGACAATGTAATTACATTAGTGGAAAACTGGTAAAAGCAAGGGGAGAATTAGGCCCCTCTGAATCAAATCTTTTTTCAAGTTCTGGTGGGGACAAAGAGAGACATACATACAAATAGACACACCTTTTTCTTTCCCTCACATCCAACATAATTTAGGCTCTTTCCCTCTTTGCAAATCACCTCAGAGTAAGCTTTCTCAAGTAAAGACCAAAAAGTCCATGCAATATGAGCAGTAGTGTATACCTAGGGTGACCAGATGTCCCGATTTTATAGGGACAGTCCTGATTTTGTGGGGGTTCTATTACTTCCCACACCCTGTCCCGATTTTTCACACTTGCTGTCTGGTCATCATATGTATACCTAGATGCTCCAGTAGATGCATCCTTCCCAAAAGTAATCCTGCCAGAACTGGGCAAAGTAGCATAACTGGGTGACCAACGCGATGCAGAGTGCTAGTTTGGTTGAATTCCCAAGGAATACATTGATCAGAGCTATTGTAGCTGTGCTATGCTTCTGGTTGGGTAGCTGCATTTTTGCCTGCGGGCTTCTGATTGGCCATGTCTACTTTTCTTTCTCATCACACCCATTTTCTCTGATCTGTGCTTTCCTTCATTTGCAACTCAGATGGTTATTCCCATACATTTGTGCACTAGATTAGGATTAGCTCTAAACTCCTGTCCTTCCTCTTGCCCTGTACACTGCTGTGTTCTCATACTTTCTTGTCTCCAAACACATTTACATGGCAACAGGCTGAAATTAAATCACAAGTTTTTCTAGTAGAATGTAAAAATTTCAAGGATGAAATCCTGGCCCAAATGAAGTCAATGACTTCAGTTAAGCCAAGATTTCACCCCAAATGTTCAAACTGGTTATAAAAAGCCCTATAAGATACTTAACATCTTCAATAAGAAGCCCTCTCAACTCACAGGATGGAGCCCCAAATGCTGCAGAAACTAGCAACCAATACAAACCCAGTCCGGTATTCCTTGTTATCAGTGTGATTCCTGGATGTGGAAAGAATGAAAGAATTGGCCCCTATATGCTTTACTCTTGTAAAGAATTCATCTTATCCTGTCCATAGTTCCATATCTCATTTTTTCTCATTCATTTTGCTGAAGGGAGCCCTCCTTAAATCATAGTCTATTAGCCTATACATTATTTTGTTCATATGCCACTGCCAATTCTACATCACCCTCGAACCAATCAGTAGGAAAACCTGCCTCCCTGTTAATTCAAGAGTAAATGTTTTCACGCTAGTAGAGAATTTAAAACAAAACAAAAACAAAAAACACCACGTGTCACCTTACATATTTTCTTTTCATAAAGGGATGGTGAAAACCAGACTGTATTTAAAGCAGAATTATTTTTAAGATGTACAGCTGTACTGTAGTCATATTAAAATACAAATTTTGTAGAACATGAAGCCATGGAAAACAAAACAAAATAATAAAACATAACACAGCATGTTTTAGTGGTCCATTAATCTGTACCTTTGATAGCTGAAAGGGTAAGGTCTCAGTATATATGAGGTGTTTATATTAATTTACCAAAAATAGTCTGCATTTGTTTGTTTTCTCAGTTCATGCTCTGTAAAATGTGTTCTAACTTTCCTTAGATACTGTTGTAGGTAATTTTATTGTCACTAGTTTTATGGATTGATACTGTATCCTGTAATTTCTTATTTAAAAATTGGGAACAT
>NC_133771.1:173946738-173993741 GCF_003597395.2 Chelonoidis abingdonii
GGTAAGTAGAATGAGAGAGGAGAGAAGAGTAGAAGATGGGTGAGAGAGAGATTGTGGGCCTTTCCCTACCTATCCACTTCCTTGTCTACCTCAAAGTTAGATCTTTTGCAATATGCTGCTACATGGTTATACCCTCACATTTTTTAATATTTGCAGCTAATTGTGCGAATTTGGTTTCCTAACTGTTAACTGGTATTTCCCATAGTGCTTCTGTATTGGTTTATCCGGTCCGCGCCAATTTCCGATTGATGTTTTAAGATGTTGCTGCATGTGTTATGGGTCCTCTGTAATACTGAACCAGATTTCCAGTTCCAATCTACTGAAGTGTGTAAGTTACTAGTTGCCTCATTTAAATGGAAGGGATATGAGGGAAGGAATTCTTGGTGAAGGATCCTTGCTTTTTGAATGTATTTCCTTCCCCGCATTCTCTGACCCTTGGTTTACCAGAGACTGGATTTAAGGGCATTTCGGTCACACTGCAAAGCTTACCTGTTCTTCCATTAAAAGAGAACTGGGAGAATCTAAGTTTTGGCATTTTGTGGAGGAATGGATTTGGAAGTTTCTCACTTTTGAATATTGAGTATAATTTGTACAAATTATAGGTATTATATTTTGGACATGCTGTCAGAGATTTGGATTTAAGGGAAACTTTTTAAATAAATCTAAATAAATAAAAATAGATAAATATAGTAGCTTTAAAAAAAAAAAGCCCATGTTCTGCTGTTTTAAGGCATACTTCTGAAATGCTTATTTGAAAGCATGCAACCAGAAAATCACGGAGCTTACTGGTACTTTATCCCTCAAGAATGAAAAATGAAATATCAGGTTTGTGAAAAGGCATACAAAAATATGCTGATGCTCAGATGTTCTCTTTATAAGAAAATTAGTTATTGTTGACCCACCTTCCATAATTCATTTCTTCTTAGGATTACTTGACTCTTTACGCTGACATTTTTACCCTTGATTTCGGTGTAACTCACATTTCAGCATTGGCATCAGCAAGTATAATCTCTGCCCATGAAATTCCATAGCATGTCAGTACCAGTATTTGTGCCACTATATAGTACTGGATCTGCTTCTGTATTGGCTATTGGAACATCTCATTTCAATCAAAATGTAATTACATTAATACTCCATTAGGCTATATGAATGTAAAATGTAATTATTCAATAGAGAAAATATAGCAATGCTTTCATTGGGGATGAAAAAAGCATTTTGCATAAAATAAACTATGAGATTTAAATCTGAATTTACTCTTCTGCATCACATATTATACTGTGCTTGGCATTTATAAATGCCAGATGTGGGCCAGAAGTCTGTGAGCAGAGGTATCTCTATGGTAACAGGTTTCATCTTTCAAAGACAGAACACAAATTGCAAATGAGGTAAATTTCAGTCTGATTTTGCATTATCTAATGCATTGTGAAATTAAATCTGGTGTGGGTGCACTGACTAGGACCTGACTATGAACATTTTAAGGGAATTTGTGTATATAGCATATTTATTTAAACATATTTGAATCTAGCATATAAATTATTAGCAGTGTATTAGAACAGAGAGTCCAGCTTGTTCCAGCATCTTCTCACCCCAGGGAGTTTCAGCAAGGATTTACTGAAAAGTCTTCCATAAACTATAGATGCAAAGTATGTAAGAGGCCCCTGGGTTCCGGAATGTTGCCCCTGATCACACTATCCCTTCACTCAAAGCCAATAATTTATTACTTCAATAATCTTGAGTGATGAATGCTGTCTCATTAGACTGTTTAATTTCTTTTGTCATTGGCACATTTTATTAAAGTTGGAGAATTTGCTGTAGAAGTTCAGGGGCATATTGAATCCGAGTGCCTGGGTGAAAATAAAGATATAATGATTTATATTAACACCTTTAAAAAAAAGTTAATCCTTGGATCTCTTTTGAAAGCAGATAGCATAGGATAAGGACCAGAAATTGAAATATGGTTACCCAGATCTGTACTGAACAATCCAGAGCAATGACACTAACTTGAACAGTTGGAAAGTCATTTTGTCTCCATAGCCTCGTTCCCTGTCTTATTGTAACAGATAAAGGAACTGTGCTCCAACACAGAAAAGGAGAACTACAAGGAATGTTTCTCACTGTCAGCAAGCTCAAATGACAGATAAAAGGCAACTGCTAGATTTACCATGCCTTTCTCAGAATAAATGATCTTGTATAATACTCCCACTCCCTTTGATTCTCCTAGTGGCTGAAGACCTTCCTCCTCACTGCTGACCTTTATGCATACAGCATGGCACAGACAGTCACAACAAAAGGTAAAACACTTCACAGCTTGTTAAGAAATAACAGCTGTGTACAAACTGGGACTGGAAGAAGCAGCAACCTACACTGTGATCTTGTCAGACTGTGTAAGCTAAGTAGGATCAAGCCTGGTCAGTACTTCAGTGAAAGACCTGCAAGGAACACAGGAGTGCTACCGGAAGTGGTCTTGTTAATTCAGCAGGTGCACACCTTCATCCTGTATTAATACTGAGCTACCTCTACAGTACAGTGTTAGCACTACACTGATGGAGATAGCAGATACAATTATGGTCATCCTCCCTTTCGCTTGTCCCATATATGATCTGGTCAGGAAACGCTTTGTGTTCAAGCAACACTTGAGCTAAAGAAGTCCTTATTTTTGGCAGTTTTTCTTCAGAAGTTTCAGGTTTTCACCAGAAAACGAAAAATTCAAAAAAATAAAGGTCAGTTTTTGATCGAAATTTTTCAGTTTTCAGTTAACAAAAAACAACACAAAAATCAGTTTTTGGGTTGCCAAAAAGGGCACAGGCACAAGAGGGTGGACCCTGTGACAGTGCCTAAAAACCTTTGAAGCTCTGTCCCTAAGGCACTGGCCTGAGGTCATATGGGAAGTCCATGAGGGGAGTAGAACCCAGGTCTCTCAGGGCTAGCTCCCTATCCATTGGACCAGTCTATCTCTCTGCTGCATGCTGCAAAAAAAGAAAGAGGATTCCGATAGATGGGAGCAAAACCAAGAAGGCCAGTTCTCTGAGACTCCAGCAAATGCTCTTAGGCGACTGGGAAGGATGTCATGGTTGACAGCATGAAAATCAGCACAGAGGTGAGGAAAGATGGAGAAAGAGAGAGAATGAGAGTCAGATAAGAGGAGATCACTTAACTCCCCAACAGGTGTCAGGTTCTGCACCAAGCAATGGCTGCTGTGCAATTTTACATTTTAACTGAAAAACATTTTGTTTTGTCATTTTCTGTTCCCGTTTGAGAAAAGGAAGGAATGAAAAAGTATCGCATGAACATCGGACGTGTTTATGCTTCAAATTCTTAGGATTTCAGATGTATCCAGGCCAATTCCAGAAGATGTAACAGAAATTGCATCCACAGAGTACATAAAATCGATGACTATTGTCATGATTTGTATTATTCACTGAGTACCATCTGTATGCTCAGTGCTGTTCAGAATATGCCAGAAAATGTAATTCCTGATCCAATGCATATAAGATGTGTAGCTCTGGATAAGATGGCTAAGATATTCAAGTATGAAGTGTATAGTTATTGAGCTCTTGTTAATACCTACGAGTGGAGGTGCTGATGGCAATAGAAGTTTTACTTGATTTAGGACTAGAAGATTTGACTCTCCAACATTCTTTCAAGAGGAAGAGCTGGCCAGAGCTCCTGTACCTGTTTATTTTCCTTTCCTGCCTGCAGTGGCCCGGATATACCCCATAAGTTTCAATTTTTTTTCTGAACTTTAAAATGTGGAATTTTCTTGGTGTTTTGGTTTTAAATATTCTTCTGTGTGAGAACTGTAACTAAGGCCACGTCTAGACTACGCACCATATTAGCGTGTCAAAATCGATTGCTCTGGGATCGATATATCGCATCTAATCTAGACGGGATATATCGATCCCTGAGCGCGCTTATATCGATTCCGGAACTCCACCAACCCCAACGGAGTTCCGGAATCGACATGGCGAGCCGCGGACATCGATCCCGCGCGGTGAGGACAGGTGAGTAAATCGATTTTAGATATTCGACTTCAGCTATGTTATTCACATAGCTGAAATTGCGTATCTAAAATCGATTTTACCCCGTAGTGTAGACCAGCCCTCAATCACTGTAGTGTTGTGTTTAAGAGCCTTCTAAAAAGTAACTAGCCTTTAAACAGAAGAGACAGTAGTGTTACCAACTCTCATGATTTTGTCATGAGTCTCATGATGATCATTGTTTTCCTTAAAGTCCCAGCTCCTGGATTCAAGCGGATATGTGATGATTTCAGCCTTCATGCTTAAAGAAAAATGAAGTTTCTAGCCCTTGTGGCAGTAGAGAAAGCTTCAAAATGTGACCCCAGTGCACCCTAAAGTCTCAAAAAGCAAAAAGGAAATAAAAAGAACACCAAACCTATTATTTTTACATAATTTCATTATTTTAAAGTCAATCTCATGATTTCTGGTGAGCCTGATTAATCATTTTTGAACATTTGGGGTTGACATACTGTGAAAGTGACTTGAAAGTGTCAGTTTTACTCCTGTTTAAAATCAGTTTCTAGTCCATTATTTGTAGTGGGGTAACACCCCAAGAGCTCCAGGCAGGTGCAGTATAAACTCATGGGGCCTTGCCCTAGTAGAATGTTTCCAAAAGTTAAATGATCTATTCCGAGCTTGATGAACTGCAAAAAAATGATAGAAATTAATCTAGATTTTTCTTCAATTATTTCAATTGTTATATTCAAGAGTTAGTAACAAAGTAAGAATATATATATTAAAATTTTAAACCTAACCAGTGTCCCTTAAGTGACTCGACACAAGATGTCAGAACATGTATTAGAGCTGAGTGGGTTTAATATTTATTTGTTTCATTCTTTATATAGGAATTAGAAATTAGCTGACAGGAGCACTGTATCTAAATTATTACCTGCAATAAATAGGGTTTTCAGGTGCCTAAGTAGCCCTTGGTATCATGATTAAAGTTTTCACCTCCTCCCAAAAAAAATCTGAAATGGTGTCCTTGCACCTACCTCTGGTTTTCACAAAAAGTTAGGAGCACCAGTAGCAGAGTAGGTGAGAGGGAGAGAAGACACAGCTCTTGAAGAAGCAGAACAGTGGATTAGTTAAAGTGGTGAAACATGAGAGTCAGTATCAAATCATCAATCATTCTGAAATCAAATTATTTTTTAACATTCCAGATTGAGCGGCAGGAATAGCTCATGGGCATCCTGTCTCCTGCTTTGGGGTGTAGTTGAGAAAGCACCAGGAGGAACATGACATATCCCTCCAGCTCTTGAAAGCAGAGAAAAATATTTACTGGCCCTAAAATTGCCCCGGAGGAGAATATTATGATATTTTCTAAGTCTAGTCCTACTCTATCTGCACACCTGCTGGATTTTGTAACGGGATACATTTTAACAGTTTCATTAACTTGCTTTCATTACTTGAATGCCCTCTAGCATGGATACATGTTCACCAAGTGATAATACAATACATATATGAATTACCTTCTGAATAAATGCAGTATCACACAGCTTTCTGTGGTTCTCTTATTGACAGCTCTTGTTCTTGTCTCTGTAGATTCAGGGTGGAAATCACCTGACCTAAATACAAAGAATCTGAGCTGAAACCTGTAGATTTTTTTACCTGTAGAGTTTTAAAGCCAAACATAAGAAACAAAGGGTGAATCTGAAATTGTGGGTTGTTTGTTTTTTGCCATCCATACTAATAGAGAAGTTTTAAACTGCTGGGTCTGAACTGTAAAATTTACATTCTTAGGGATAGTCTAGTTTCTGGAAGCAAACAATACAGTATTTTTAAGATATAATTGCTTTCCTCTTTACTATACAACTGTATATGTCATACAGAACACTGAACAATTATTACCTTTCATAGTCTATTTCACCTCTAACACAAATGTCTTTCATAGGTTTGAACATGGTGTATAATTGAGACTGGATTGCTCTTGAGTCCACGGGTAGGAGCCAATGAATGGGACAAGTTTCTGCCTTTCAGGCTGCAGAATGAGTGCCATCACAAATGAAGTTGCAGTCTAGGAAAGGACGATTGCTTTGACCAGGTTCACAAGCAATCTCCCATTTCCACAAACATTGGGGTAAGAAGTTTCCATGTCTAGATGCTTTGGATGCCACCACAAAAATAAAACTTTCCAAGGAAAGGGTCATCCTGAGCGTACTGCAGTGGAGTGAGCTGGCACAAACTGAAACACCTTAGTAAGACATGGAACCCTTGTATTGGAAATTGTATGATATGATACCATTTTTTTAACAAGAAGTCTAAATCAAAATGAAATAATTTTGCCAGAACAAAATGTTTCAAATGACCCCAAGGCAATTTTATTTGGAAATTCTTGCATGAAGAATTTCACCATTTGGGGTTTTCACTCTGATTTGGAACAAAGCCGTATTTTGAAATCTCAAAATCCTCCACAAAACAAAACTTCCATCCTCCACACAGCTCTAGATAGTGCACCCCAGTTGTTAACTTATGGACATACCACAAATATCCTCCTTTCTAGTGGGAATGCTGAGCTAGTAGGAGCCTGCCACATTTGCAAAACATTTCAAGAATCACTACATTTAGAGGGCAGTACTTTGAAGAAAGAAATTAATGTTGCGCAAGCAGAGGAGTCTGAAGTTGTGGTGTTCTCTAGGAAAAACCGCTTTCAGTGGTCGTATGTTCAAGTTTAACATTTTTGAAGATGGCAATGTCCACAGTTTCAGAGGTAAGTCAAGTAGGTAAGAAGCTGACATATCCTTCATTTGCAGTTATGTGATACTTGTACTTCATCAATTTAGCCTCTCTCTTCTTTGAGGTGCTTAGTAGTAGAGAGATAAAATGATTGATTTAACTGATCTAACAACTGGGTGAGCTTCCAATAAATGTTTTTTAAAAGTGAGCATCCACTTTATTACATTTAAGCCCCGGTGCATGAACACTTTGCAAACTACTTTCTATGGGCTTGTCTACATGGTATGGAGGAAAATAGCCTACGGCCAATTTGGAATATCCATATAATCCAACAGCATGAGGAAAAATTAGGCCAGTTGGGAAAGGCCTCTGGTCTTATTTCTGGAGCACAGTTAACTCAGGTGCAGGTTGGAGTGTGTGAATTGCACGTTATTTCAGCCCTTAGTTCTATAACCCAGAAGTTGCTGACAGAGATGGTATTAAATATCACTGATGCTGGGAAGGCATTGCAGTGGGACTTGGCATGTTCAGAAATTCGAGATCTCCTGAATGACCAGCTAATGGTTATTCAGAGTAATCTCGAGCACCAGGCCTGCCACATGCCCCTTACAGACACTTCAGGAATACCATCTAATCTGTGGTCATGGAGCATATTTGGAGATTTTTCTGGGTGGAGTGTGGACAGTTACAGTGTTCCTTCCAAGCCTAGGACTGGTCAACGGATGTGGGCCCCACTTACCGAATCCTGCCAGGTCCATGGGGAGGATGCATGTGGGATTGGGTGATTCCTCAAGACATTCGGAAATCAAGCCACTTGATATGCCTAGCCAATTCATAGTCAGTGCTCCGAGAATAACACCCAATATTTGGATTGGGATAGGAAACCAATGGACACTCTCTCCATTAGAACCCCACAGCTCAATGCATACGTAAACTCAAGTTAGGGAAAGTGTCACTGTCCATAACAATGTTTATTGAAAGATAAGGGACTGGGAACCCTCCTGACAGGAGACATGCTCTTCTAAACTAATGACAGTTGTGTATGTTTAAGGCCCATATTGTACACAACGCCAGGGCCGGTGCTAGGATTTCTGACGCCCTAGCGCCGGGACATTTCGCCGCCCCCCGCCGCGGGTCTCGCGGCTCCGCGGAGCTGCCGGCCTGCCTGCGGCAGGTCCACCAGAGCCGTGGCTCCCTGACCCCGGGGGGTGGGGAGGCGCCCCGGTTGCGGGTCACGCGCGGCTTCCTGACCCGGGAACGCCCCGAGCTGCCAGACCGCCGCGTGGCTCCCTGACCCGGGAGCGCCCAGGCTGCCGGACCGCCGCGGCGGCTCCCTGACCCAGGAGCGCCCTGGGCTGCCAGACCGCGCGGCTCCCTGACCCAGGAGCGCCCCGGGCTGCCAGACCGCCGCGGCGGCTCCCTGACCCGGGAGCGCCCCAGGCTGCCAGACCGCGCGGCGGCTCCCTGACCCGGGAGGCGCCCCGGGCTGCCGGGCTGCTGCGGCGGCTTCCTGACCCGGGGCGCCCTGGGCTGCCGGGCTGCAGGCAGCTGCTGCTGCCGGCACCTCAGACTATGCAGCGGCCGCTGCAACCATTTAAAAAATTTTGGGGGGGCGCTGCTTTTTGGCGCCCCCAAATCTTGACGCCCTAGGCAACCGCCTAGTTCGCCTAAATGGTTGCACTGGCCCTGCACGACGCCCATTTTAACCTCACTACAACTGCAGGCAGCCATATTATCTATTGGCCTGCGGATAAAAATTTGCAATCAACCCTTAGGTATCAAATGCCCTTTAACTGGACGACTCTGGTACCCGACCGTTTCCAAAATCTGCTTTCATTGTTACCAGAAGTGCAAAAAAATTCTGATTTACAAGGGCAAATACATATTTTTGAAAACTTATAACAGGTAGAAAAGGGTGCTTTTTTTAGACAGCCTATAGACTGTCGTCTTTGTGTACTAATCAAGATGTGTTGTGTGCGGTAACCAAAATTATGCATGAACCCCATCATATTGTTACCATGAGTAGGCTAACACTTGTAGTGGTATTGGTTGGTTTGGGATAGTGCCTTTGTTATTACTGTTGCAAGAAACACTGCTGTGCATGTAATTTTTTGCTAGGCCCAGCGCAAGGGAGCAAGTGGCATTGATAATTGTTAATGACATTTTTGACAAAAGTTGGGATGAGAAAAAGAAAAAGGAAAGAAATCAATGTGCTCATGAATGTGGAAGTTTAGGCCAAAAGGGGGGAAATTGTGGAGGAAAATAGCCTAAGGCCTAAACTTTGGCTAAACTTTGGTCAAGTGAACTGTATGTATGGTCAGGTGAACTATATGTGTGGCCTGGAGGAAGGGGGAGGAGGGTAAAAGGAGAAGGGTAGACAAAAATCATAAAAGCAGAACTAACTGTAGAAATTTATAAAAGTAGAATTAACGTTTGTAACAGACTATAATTAATAGATGCCCGGTGACAGAGCAAGAAACCACAAAGGGCAAAACTAAGAAAACAGGAAGGCTTGCTTTACTTTATTTCTTATATGGATGTAAAACTTTAAGGAACTATATGTAAGTTTTGTGGTTTTATCCTATATAAACTTTCACATTTTATCCCTCACGGGGGGTTGGCTGCCTTGGCTAAATCCCCCATATATGTTTGGTTGATCAATAAAGGAGCCTCAGGCTGTCTGATCCAAAATCAACCGTGTGGTCAATTTTCCACAACAATGGTCAGGTAGTGCATGGCAAGCTGGGGTATAAACCTACAGCATATTAGGTTGCCACACAATAAATCACTGCCTGGATGCTGCTCCCATGCACTAGAAGTTCTGTAGCACTTTGACATACTGTTATACGGAATGTCTAGTGCATGGGAGCAGGGTCCACATGGCAACTTAATGTGCATCATAACTAGTGCACTGTACATTCCCACCCTGGCTTGCCACACATTAAGTATCCATATCAGAAAGCCCCACACAACATGGTACCTTGCATTAAGCTACAGAAGAAGCTCCATTTCCTTTACTAGGCTAGCATTGTTCCGGCAGTTCCAAAACTCTGTCATCTCCTCTTTCCCAGTCTGTGTTACAACATCTTTTTGACTTTACACACTAAAACAGTAGTTCTCATACTGCAACGCTTAGCACCGGTGCTTATGTTTTCCCTATGGTTGGATTAGCTAATCTAGTACTGAGAAATTCTAGTTTAGATCTTGGTTAGAAACAGGTTTGCATGGTGGTGAGCGTCCATAATAAGGTGCTACAAGAAACAGAGTAAATTACATTGCAATGAGTGAATTGTATGATAGGTCAAAAACAGCGTGTCTCCAAACTAGGCAGACAAAGTTTCAGATACTAGTGAATGAATGTGTTAATAAATAGTCTTGAAAATCTTCAGATGAACAAAGAGAAGCTTTGAAAAGAAGTGTGCTGATTTGATAAGATTCATGGGATCATATTTTCAGCACAGTTTAAGTTGGCACCATATTCTGCGTTGTCCTGTACAGGCCCACTGGGCAGGAGAAAGAGAACTTTTTCCGCACCCATTGAACCTCCCTCACTGCACCCGCACAGAACATGAGCAGAACACTGCCACTGCTTTCCCTGAGACAAAAGGTCTGGCTGGTATGTTCAAAGCTGCAGTATGCCTCCAAAGTGATACCTGTTGGCTAGGGACACCACTACGGTAGTCCTGCTTTCCTGCTGGTGCTGGGAAGCAGGCACAGTCAGGCCTGGTCTACACTACGCGTTTAAACCGATCTCAGCAGCGTTAAACAGATTTAACGCTGTACTCGTCCACACAACGAGGCCCTTTATATTGATATAAAGGGCTCTTTAAATCGGTTTCTGTACTCCTCCCCAACGAGAGGAGTAGCCAGGCGCTCCAGCCAGCCTCACCTGAGCCAGCAGGAGCACTACGGGCCTGATGATGACGATGGGTATCAGTCATATTGTACCGTCTGCTGCCGGGGAAGGGAGGAGAGGCGATACTGCTCCTTCACTGCCCGCGAGCATCGCGGTCTACCAGCAGCATTCAGAGACATGGTGACATTGAAAGAATCCAAGAAATGATTTTTTCCCTTTTTTTCACACACGAGGGAGGGAGTCGATTGACGAGCGTTATACCACTGAGCCACCCCAGACAATGTGTTTGAACCTACAGGACTGGGAGCTCAGCCAAGAATAGCAAAACTTTTCGGAGACTGCGGGACTGTGAGATAGCTGGAGTCCTCGTCCCCCCCCCTTCCTCCAATGAGCGTCCATTTGATTCTTTGGCTTCCGTACGCTTGTCAACACAGCACTGTGCTGTGAACACTGTTCATAGCTGGAGTTTTTTCAATGCTTGTCATTTCGTTCTGTAACAGAGCTCTGATAAAACAGATTGTCCCCCATTACAGTGATCAGATCCAGTATACTCCCGTATGGTCCATACTGGAGCTCTTTTTGGATTGGACTGCATCGCCACCCGTGCTGTCAGAGCTCCCGCTGGGCAAACAGGAAATGCAATTCAAAAGTTCGCCGGGCTTTCCGGTTTACCTGGCCAGTGCATCCGAGTTTGGCTGCTGTCCACAGCGGTCACAATGTGCACTGTTGGGATACCGCACTGGATCAATACCATCGATTTCGGCCACATTAACCCTAATCCGAATGTGTAATACCGATTTTTAGCGTCCTTGTAGGTATTCAAAACACCTATCTTGTCTAGAGCTGCTAAGGTGGACTCACAGCCTGCGAGGTACCAGCTACGTTCACAGATACTCACCTTGTCCCCCGTCAGTTCTGGCAGAGAGACCGGTAGGGAGACAAAAATCACATTGGGGTCTATTGATGCGTTCTTTACACAAATCTTCTCACCCTGGGTATGTCTAATAGCTGAATTGTACTCGCTGCTATGACACGCACGATTTCGCATGCGAAAGCATTTAAAATTTGGCTAGATGGTAAGTGTACAGTTCCTCCCCTCCCTTCCCCGGCAGCAGCACGTAGATCAATACTATGGATCTGAATATGCCTGATGCTGTCACTCTATGCAGAGCCCGGTGCTCCTGAGCGGCCATCAGGTCATGCAGCGGTCTGGCCTATGCAGGCCGCGCTGGGTAAAAATAGGATGATTCCTGGTCATTCCCAGTAGATGGATAGCGATGGCCAACCCAGACCGATCTCTGGTAACTGTCCTCATCATAGCAACTGAGGGAGCACTGGAGATACAAAATACAGGGACCCCCCTTATATGGTAAAAGCAAAAGAACCTTGCTGCGAGTCTATCTGCCTGCGACTATATAGCAGCGTGCGAATACTCGGGCTCCTCTCTCCCAACACGCTTAATGTCCGCCTTGCTATCATAGGGGAAATAGCTGAAGGCTGGCCTCCCCGCCATTTTTATCTCAGCAAGGAGCAACAATCACAGTGTTCGCTTATTCCTGCATTCTTTATTACTTCATGATCACCATTAATGGGTGACGGAGAACACAAGCCCATGAGTAGCCCAAGGAAGTTTTGGGCTAGGACGTGGACAACGGGTGGAAGGGTGTGCTGCGCAGCGACACGACCCCCCAGATAGTGTCTAGTCGTCCAGGGTGATCCCAGAGCCTCATCATACGATGGGATGCTAACACGGTAACTGCCCGAGGAGCCAAAGATTACTGTATGCTCTTCTTGGTTCTCTGCAATACATGGCGTATTCTTTAGGTACTCACACTTCTTTGCCCCAATATATTGCTAGGGCACGTACTGACACATCCTAATTTACCTTGGGTGTTTATTAAAATACTCACGCTAAAGGACGCAATAAGAACAAAGGCCGAGAGCCACTAATCTGCCCAGTTTCTGGTGTCTCCTTCTTGCAACCACAATGCCCGGGATCTTCGAACCTCAGTCGCCAGCGAACGAGGCAGGCCGATGACAGCAGCAGACGGGTTACAGAACGACAGATAACCGTCATCTCACTGCCAATTTACAATGGCACAGGAGCAGATGGTATGCAGAAAAACGAGTCTTATGAATAACCGGTATCTCGCATGTCCAATTTACAATGGCACAGCAGATGGTACAGAACGACTGATAACCGTCTCTGCTGTCATGCAAAGGCAAATGAACGCTGCTGTGTAGCGCTGCAGTATCGCCTTTGTCAGTGGCATCCAGTACACGTACGGTGACAGTAAAAAAAGCTGAATGGGCTCCATGGTTGCCGTGCTATGGCGTCTGCCAGGGCAATCCAGGGGAAAAAAACGCGAAATGATTGTCTGCCGTTGCTTTCCTGGAGGAAGGAATGACTGACGACATTTACCTAGAACCACCCACGACAATGATTCTTGCCTCATCAGGCACTGGGAACTCAACCCAGAATTCCAAGGGGCGGGGGAGACTGCGGGAACTATGGGATAGCTACGGAATAGCTACTCACAGTGCAACGCTTCTGAAATCGACGCTAGCCTCGGACCGTGGACACACACCGCCGAATTAACGTGCTTAGTGTGGCCGCGTGCACTCAACTTTATACAATCTGTTTTACAAAACCGGTTTATATAAAATCGGAATAATCCCGTAGTGTAGACATACCCTCAGAGTTAATGTACCCACTATATTCTGCAGTGAGCATAAGAGTTGCTCTTCATAAATACGAGTCTTTTTACCTATGTCTAGCCTGCAGAGGGAGAAAACCTCAGAGCACCATAGCTTCAGAATGAGAGCTCTTCATGTACCTGCCCATCCACCCCCACTTAATAAGCACCAGAAGCCAGAATTTAACCCTAGATGTGCATTGGTTTTATTAGCACATGTCTAACCTTCTCAGGACCCTGGTCATGTGCCCCCATGGCATTTGTTATATATTTCAAAACTTTAAAAAAAAAATAATTTCTAATACTTCTTCCAAAAAAAGAAGCAGAAATTTCATTCAAATGTATGCTTCTTAAGGAAATCATCATTGTTCTGTCAGTTACACAGAGGGAATTATGACACAGTGAATTGCTATGGATAATTGTTATGGGAACAGGGAAGGAACCCAACAAGGGTGATGATCAGAGCCTGGAAAAACAAAGACTAGATTTAGAGCAATTTATGCAGTCTGAGGATCTGAACCAATATTTACATATCTGCAGTTTTCAGAAACGATAAACAATTCTCATTGAAAAACAAATACTCCTTCAAGAATGGAGCAGGTTTCTCATTTCAAAGTTCAGCTTTAGTGGAGGTTGGCCGACCTGTTTATACAGTGTGCCAGAAGAACTATTTTCCCAGCTCTGTTAAACATGTTTTATTGTCATGCAACTAGGCAGAATATCAGCATCATGCATTTATAATAGGTTCTGAAAACAGATTTAGGTTAAGCCACTCAAAGTGTGCAAGGAACTGCTGTGGCTGCATTGAGACATGGAAATTGTTTTTAATAGTTGCAATTCTTGTTACAAGAGTGAACAAAAGGCAACATACACCTCTACCTCGATATAATGCAGTCCTTGGGAGCCAAAAAATCTTACCGCATGATAGGTGAAACCAGTTTTATTGACCTTGCTTTGATCCACCAGCGTGTGGAGCCCCCACCCGCCCCCGGAGCACTGCTTTACCGCGTTATATCAGAATTCATGTTATATTGGGTTGTGTTATATTGGGGTAGAGGTGTACTTAGGCAAATACATAAGGGACCTGGTTTTTCTTTGAGGCATGAAGCTCTTGCAACTCCCATTAACTTTACAAATGGGTCCTCCTTCAAATCCCTCCTTAAAACTCTTCTTGCCAGGCAGGGCTGGCTCCAGCATTTTTGCTGCCCCAAGCGGAAAAAAAAAAACCGCGGTCAGCGGCACTTCAGCGGCAGTTCTACCACCACCGCTTCATTCTTCGGTGGTGATTCGGCAGCAAGTCCTTCCCTCGGAGAGGGACTGAAGGACCCACCACCAAATTACTGCCGAAGACCCGGACATGCTGCACTGGTGCCTGAAGCCAGCCCTATTGCCAGGATGCCTGCAAAATACTTGATAGTTAGGCCACTGATGTGCAGAGACCCCGTCCTACCATGCTGACACATATTGTCTCATTATTTCCTTGTACTCATCCGTCTGTATACCTCGGCTGTCTCTCTTCTTATACTTAGATTGTAAGTTTCTTGAGGCAATGATCACCTTTTCGTTCTGTGTTTGTACAGTGCCTAGCACAGTAGGGACCTGGCTCTTAGGTGCTATGGTAATACAAATAGTAAATCATAATATATAATATAAAGGTGCTCCAGGATCAAACGTTTTGGTCATTGTCCTTACAAAGAGCATTTGAAAAGATGACTTGTTCTAATAGTTGAAGGAATTCTTCCTTCCAATAGCTACAAGTCTACCTTTTCTATACCACCAGCATGTGTATCTTTCAATTCCAGATTGTAGTCTTTCCAGCATTTTGGCAGTCTCTCGTCACAACTACTGATCTAGTATAAGTGACAGGGGCCCCTCCGTTGCCTTGAGGCAGTGATGAAGTGCAAGAAATGAGGGTTATGAAACCTGACAAAAGTGTTCACTATCTCTGAGGGCTGTGATCTCAACCCTCTCTGCAATGTCAATGCCCATGAAGCAGCTCCTCCAGAGAGAATAATGTTTTCAAAATAGTTTTGGAAAAGTGACCAGCATTGGAACCACAGGAACACATGAAAAAACATTCATTTTTATTATTACTAAAAACCTATTTTATATGTTCATGCTAGGAGTCAGATTTTGACTTGCTCTTGCATAGATGCATCAGATGAAGGGCACAAGGAGCCTTTTTCCCCTTGCACTCACCTCTTAGCCAACCCCTGAGGTGCCTACCACTCCCATCCTTCGGCACCAGCCAGCAGAACTGGCAGTGGCCAGCAATGGAGGAGGAAGCACATTATATGTGGGATGATGCAACATGCAAACTCCTATTACATGCCAAGCAATTGTGATAGCTCTTGTGCCTCCTGGAGTTTTCCGTGGGTTAGTACAGCTCCAGACTGCTCCTTGCTCAGTGCTGTACCCTAAAGGCACAACTGAGCTGCCAGGGTCAGACTTAGGTGCCTGAAGACACAGTTAGGCACATAGTGGAATTTTCAAGAGCATCTAAGTGCCTAACTTCCATTGATTTCAATAGGAGTTAGGCAGGTAGGTGTTTCTGAAAAACCCCTCTAAACACCTATCTACATCTTTAGGCTCCTAAATGCTTTTAAATATAGCCTTAAGTGCCTGTCCATTCGGAATTTAAGCCTATAATCTTCTCTATTAACATTTCTGCATCAGCGCATATTGTTGCGGATGATTTTCAGAGGTTGTTTGAGAAAAAACTTCCTAACTGCAGTATTGTATATCTACTTTTATATTGATTGCTTCTCTAGACATGGTTTCTTATTTGGTAATGAGAATAAATATGTAAAAGCACATTTAGTCAGCAACTTGTCCCACTGCATGGTATTGTGTAGACCTCTCTGAGTTAAAAAATAGTAATTCAGTTTGACGCAGCTTTCAAACTCGAGTGTATTGGACAAGGGAAGCACGGAAGCATTTCTTCCAAGAGAAAATTGACAAAATACAATGTAACCTTCCCCTTTCCCCTCATACATGTTTTGCCTCCTTCTTCCATCACAAACAAAGAAGAGTCTCATCTGTTCTCCTCTAATGTCTCCGCTTGCCTCAGTGACGCCATCCCATCTCCTGATTTCCCTTGTGCCCACTCTCATCACTTCCCTTACTTTTCTTCTTAGCATTTTGCTTTCCTCTGGCACTTTTCTCCACTAATTTCAAGCATGCTGTAATCTCTCCTATCTTAACAAAAACCTCACTCTTGTCTCCATTTACCCCTTCAACTAGCACCCCGCCTCTTTTTCATCTCTAAACTCTTTCAGTGCACCATCTACAATCACTGTCTGGAGTTCCTCTCCTCCAATCCCATCATAACTAAAGCTTAGCACCAGTACTCCAACCTTATCCTCCTTGACCTATCAGCTACGTTCAGCACACTCAGTTACACTCTTCTTGAAATCTTGTTCTATCTTGGCTTCCAGGACTTGCTAACCTCTACTGGTTCTCCTCCTGCCTCTCTAATCAGTTGATCACCGTGTCCTTTCGAGGGTCCTCTTCATTTTCCCTCCAGCTTTCTGTGGGCATTCCACAGGATTCTATTCTTATCCACTTCTCTACTTCCTCTACCTCTGGGTAATCTGATCTGCAAACACAAATTCAACTAATTTCTCTGTGCTGATAACTCACAAATTTCTCTCTCTCTACTTCAAGTCTGGCTCCTTCTGCCCAAATTGAAATCTCAGCCTCTCTCTCTCTCTCTGACATCTCCTCATAGCTGTTAGCTCAAGCTAAATATGGCTAAAACAGAGCTCCTAATTATCACTCTCCCCCAACCTCTGCACTACCTTCTTTCTCGGTCACAGTGGACAGCACCATTATTCTGCCTGTAACTCAGGCCTGTAATGCAAGCATTATCTTCAGCTTGGACCATTCTCCATGTCCTTAAATCCAGATTATATCTAAATCTTTCCAATTCTTTCTGCATAACATTTTAAAGATAAGACCTTGTCTATCCACACAGCTAAACTCTTGTCCCAGCTCTCATCTAGACTACTGCAACATCCTCTCTGGCCTTGACAAATGCAAGTTAATTTTCCTTTCCTATGCCACCTTTCTCTTTGAAGACTTCCACCGGCTCCCTCTTTTTATCATATGAACTATAAGCTGCTTGTATTCACTTTCAAGGCCCTCCACAGTCAATGCCCACCCTACCTATTATCTGTTATTTGCTATAGAGCTGTTGAGGTTTACCTCTGATTAGCCCATGATGCCAGCCTCCATCTCTCACTTACTGCCTTTTCAAACAAGCACCTTCACGCTTTCTCCCATGCTGCTGCACACACTAAGGATGCCTTCCCTGTAAACATATGCAAAGCTACCTCATCATTCTCCTCCAAACTCTTGTTTGTCAGGATGCCTACAAAAAACTTGACAACGATTAAGCTGTTGGTGTGCAGAGACCACTGCGTGTCTTGCTGACCAGGAATGTCTCATGGTTGCTTTGTATTCCCCCATCTGTCTATCTGTCCATCTGTTCTCTCTTGTGTTATACTTAAATTGTAAGTTCTTTGGGGCAAGGGACCATCTTTTAATTCTGTGTTTGTACAGTGCCCAACACAATGTGGTCCTGTGCCTGACTAGGGATCTCAGGCACTATGGTATTACAAATAATAAATCATCATCATCATAATTGTGTCTCTGTTTGTTCCTGTTTGTTGGGAAGAAGAATAAATTTGTCTTCATCCTGTACGCAGATAGTGAGTATAGTTAGGGTCTCAAACTGTATGTTGAATATGCGTGAGGACACAGAGAGGTAGGTAGAGTTAAGGCTGAGGTGAGCACCTTGACTGAGAATGAGTTGGCTTTCATTTATTTGTATGCTATTAACCTTAACTTTTGATTAACAGTACATTTTGTTGTTTTTTAGCTGTGAAAATACAAGGACATGGGACTGTTCTACTGTAACTGAGGCTTAATAAAAGAAATCCTTCACAAGAATAACACCTTCTGCATAGAATGAACTGCTGTCTGTGAAATTACAATCTGTACAATGGAACAGAACTGACCTTGTCACAAGCAAGTTACACACAGCCGAGTTTATTCTCCCTTAAGCTGGTTTGTAACACTCATTATATTTAATGGGAGTTTAAATGAGTGTCAAGAGACAGTAAATGCTTTTGTATCTAATAGTAGGCAGAAAAATAAATGTAACCTTATTTTAAGCCATTTTTCTTTCTATAAAAATGAGAAGATATTGTATGTTTCTGCAGAGAATACGTCTTTTACATGACAACGGGTGAAAGTGGGGCGGTACAGGCTGATACGGCATACCAGTAAAACACCAGTATCAGCCTGTATGTAGCAGCGCTTTAACATCACTGCCCCTTTCCCATCGGCAGCCCTGCCAGTAGGGACCCTATGACAGGGTCGCCTATGGGGGAGGCAAAAGGGGCAGCTGCCCCGGAGCCCTGGGCCCTTTTAAATTGCTGATGGAGCCCTGGGCGGCGGGGGCCAGGCAGCTCAGAAGGGCTGGCTGGGGGAGGCTGACCCACCAGCCCTGTCCCATCTGCCCAAGGCCCTGCCCCTTCCAGGGGCCAGAGCCCTCTCCCATATCGGTAAGAAAGTAATATTACTTTCACCCCTGCATGACAGGTTTCTGAATGTATAATGATTATGTTAGGGCTCTATCCTGCCGTTCATCTTGGAATTACTCTGAAAATCACCCATTGCAAAGATGCATGTGCTGTACAAGTTTAGTAGCTAATGTGCCAGGATATTTTTCAACATACCTCTCAAAAGTTCCACTTTTCAGTGAGACATCCCACATTTTGGCTAGATTTCTGGCTGAGCCCCACTCTTACTAAATCCAATACAGTAACACCTGCCAAGAGCAACCACTCATGGGAGTTAGCAAGAGTGGTCTCATGTAAGAGATGGTCTTTCTTCAAAGGTTTGCACACCTGTTCGGCCTCTGCAAGTAGTCATTCATGACAGGTGGTCTCTCTTCAGAGGAGGTCTCTAAGGCAGGTCTTACTTATATATATATATATATCTTCCTTACCACTGCATCATTTTTTTCTCTTTCCAGATAACACTCTGTCCCACTCCCTGTTCCGCCCACATGTCACAGAAAAAGGACCTAACCCTGGAATCCTAAAGCAGTCAAAACCCACACTGACATCTGTTATATGGAAAGCTTGGGCCAGGTTAACAGGAAGGACCTGGCCTTCCAAGTCTTCAGCCACGGCCACACCTGTTGCCTTGGAACACCATTAGAGACCCATGAAGGGATGCAGATTGGCAGAGCTGGAGAGTAATACTGAAGTAAGAAACATCTTCTGGAGAATGGATTCCAAATGGCAAAAATAGATGGTAAAACAAATAGAAGCTACTGGTATCTTGTGAGCATCTGCCAATGTTCCATAGTTTCTGTGGAGTGAGGATTCAGATTTCTTATCTGTCAGTTCCTGCAGAAGAAATAATCACTGAAGAAATAAGAAGATCATTGACTGAGGAGGCCACTGCTACATCAGGATTCTTCAAGCAGCATGCTGTACTTGGTTTAATCCTTTAGCCTGAAGAGAATTTTTAATACTCCGTGCATATCACTTTGGGTGTTCCCTCTTCTATTGAGCTCACTGGAGTGGAAGGCAGAGTTCTTTCTTGGAGTCCATAGGAAATATCTGCACATGGGGACTTTAACTACTTCACACTCTGTTGGGGATGAATATTAAGAGTGTTTATCACCCTTTAAAAAGAAAACGCAGGTAGAAACAATCTTTCTTGTGTCTCTTTGAGGTGCTTCAGGGTGGGAAACCAATAGTCCCTCTTCACTGGGGGAATTAGAAACTGAATGATAAGTTGTCATGTCTTATTTTGTATTTCTTTTGTCTCTCTAGTTGGATCATTTCTTCCTGTGTGGACTGCTAGGGGAAGACTCTGAAGAGGATGGGAAATCTGAGAGACCTCTTAAATGTGTTCTGTGAAATTCATTACAAATAGCATTATCTTCATTGGAGAGGGAAGAAAAGGAAGCTTGGGAAATGGAAGAAACTTGAGTTAGGACTGATTTAACGGGCTGTTTGGTTGGTTGGTTGGT
The DNA here is from genome assembly GCF_003597395.2 of Chelonoidis abingdonii. Classification (NCBI taxonomy): domain Eukaryota; kingdom Metazoa; phylum Chordata; order Testudines; family Testudinidae; genus Chelonoidis; species Chelonoidis abingdonii. The sequence goes on from NC_133771.1 coordinate 173,967,034, forward strand.
TAGTTTGTTTGCTTTTGTTTCTTCCCTAGAATCAAACTTCTTGGATCCTGGATCTATGAAATTTAGCTTAATGTGCTTTCACATTTGTTTCTCTTTGTATCAGGAAAGATTTCTGAGTATTTTTAACTTTAGAGAAAACCATCCCTGGCCTAAATCTCTATCTATGAAGGACCGTGTCTGATAGGGCCGGACTCTCGGTCATAGGGGAGACCGAAGAGCATAGTCTACTCCTCTGCATTATAACTACATCAAAGACATTTTAAAATCATGGATCAAATTTTATCGTGAGTAATCCCTATGCAACTCTATTGACTTCAAACCTACGGTATAATAAAGTTACAATTTCTGTGTTGTAGTACATACCTGAGCAGAGCTGTAGAGTTATCTTTGACATGTTTACTGGAATTGTTAAGGGCAGCTCATGATCATTAGTGTGAGGGAGAGGGCTAATATAATCTAATATCCATGCATGTTTGTATTACAAAGAAATTAGAGTGAGCTGAAGCTGGTATTGGAAAGGCAATGTGTTTTACTTACTAATGAACAGACTTCCCACAATGAAACACCATCTTGGGTCCCGATCCTGCAAGGAGCTCTACATGAGCAGACTCCAGAATCTGCATAAAGTCACAGGCTGAGGCCACGTCTAGACTACACGCCGTATCGGCGCGTTAAAATCGATTGCTCAGGGATCGATATATTGCATCTAATCTAGACGGGATATATCGATCCCTGAGCGCGCTTATATCAATTCCGGAACTCCACCAACCCCAACGGAGTTCCGGAATCGACATGGCAAGCCGCGGACATCGATCCCCGCGCGGTGAGGACGGGTGGAGTAAATACGATTTTTAGATTTTTCGACTTCAAGCTACAATTATTCACGAGTAGCTGAATTGCGTATCTAAAATCGATTTACTCCTGGTAAGTGTAACCAAGCCCCTCAAATCTTGCACATAGCTGGTTCAATAAGTTTTGCCATTGACTTCAAATGGGGCCTGTGGCAAATTGCCGGTACTGTTTCCTGCTGGGTCTCGCGCTTTCTCTTCTCTGGTAGGTTCAGGCGCGCTATTGCTTGCCTCTGAACCAGTTCATCTTAATCATTCCCCTATGTCCTTGGAGGAGGGAGTGAGAGGGAGGGACCTGGGCCGCTCTACTCCAGGTCCACCCAGGGCCCTGGGGTGTGGTGAAGCTCACTTGGACTAAGCGGTTTCTTTTCCCCTAGGTTACTTCCCTCTCATACCCGTCAGCTTGTCGAGGGCCTTCTCGCCTCTCTTCTAATACAAGCCTGGTGCCCCTTACCTAGGGTTCTGTTGGCTTCCCAATCCACCGCAGCATTCCTCCAAACCTTCTTATTTCTATCTGGACAAAACTTCTTCTCTTCTGCAATCTGCACTCTGCTCCATCCAACGCTTTCTCCTTCAACAACCACCCCCTGTCTGACTGAAGCAGGGGGTTTTATATCCCATGACTGAGTCAGGTGCTCTAAGTGGAGTCAGGTGCTCTAATTGGAGTCAGGTGCTCTAATTGGCCACAGCTGTTCTAGTCAATCTAAAGCAAACCTTCCTCCCTTGGCAGGGAATAAGGCCCCCTGCTAACACTCTTATGCTGCCTTCTGGCCATGCTGTATCACAGGCCCCAGAATTCACCTCAGGGGTTTGCCTATATTGAGCTCATTGTAAGATCAAGGACTTGGACTGGGAGATGATGTAATGAAAAATATGAATTCTTATTGAGCAAATTGATCCTTAACTCAGAACTATACCAAGGATAAATGCAATCCATTGGATTTAATGTAGTTATACAGGGTTTTTGTCAGGCAAAATTTGGCCTTATAAGTCTAATAAAAATTATAACTCATACACTCAAATACATCTGACTGTCACAAATATTAAACATTATAGAGCCATAAATATGGATTCCTCATAGTTTACTAAAGCTAACCTTCTTTCCCCCAGAGATGGTCCATATAGAGAAAACTCTTACATATCTCAGAGATATTAAAGCATTGATCCTCAAGTAATTTTAATTTTAATTTGTAGGGGAAAGTGTTATGACAACCCAGAATAACATTCGTAAACTGACCCTTGCTAAAGTTTGAGTAGTTTTATTATTAATTTAGACATTTAATACAAAATAATAATAATGCAAACCTGCTTTGCAAAATAATTTAAAAAATCAATTCAGTTAAAATGAATATTTTCCTGCTGGAAACACAACAGGAAATCAGTTTGTTTATAGTCCCTGTTTTAATCAAAACATTTTTCATTGTTTAGTAGAAGATAAAGCATAGTATTAATAATTTATTACATAACAAAAGAGTACTTAGAGCAGATTATGCTAAAAGGGATACACTTTGGTGGTGGCAAAAATATACAGTTGTCTGAAATATAGGAATTAACTCTTTCAAAGTGAGAGAGCGGGAAAGAGCAATTCAGTTTGAGAGAAGACAGATGTTGGTACCATTGCCCTCTCTCTGGATTTCTGCTGAGTGGAAAATCATTCCTTCCTTTCTTAATTTGGCAGGACCTGAGTCGTAGATGCTGCTAAACTTCCATACTATTACTGATGTTCTTGTAAACACCTAAAGCAATGCACAAAATATAATTCCCTGCACTGTTAAGTATTCGTGATGGCATCATCTAGTCAAGGGAAACACAAAGCCTTCCACTGGCATTATGCTGAGTAAAAAGCTTTTTTAGTTCACTTTCAAAATATGTCACCGGTACCTGCTTTTATTAGAATTGTGACTACAGACAACTGTGGAAAAATACAAAAGAGTATCTAATGATTTGTGGAATAAAAGTTGAAGGAAAATTGTGAATATTCAGGAAGAATTTTCTCACACATGAAAACCACTGTCAGTATAACTGTTTACATACAAATGCTGTTATAGCCTGAAGAAAATTGTCAAATCAAATCTGACTCCTCCAGATACAGATCTAATCTGCTATTCTGTGTTTCTACATCAGGCACAGTCAGACTAGTTTGTTTACTGATAAAAGGCAGTACTCATATCAGCAGCCTTCATCTTAATTGTTTTTTATTCTTCTCAAAGATGAAGCCTCTTCATTGCTATCAGATTGCACTCTTGAATGGCAGATACTATGTTCATACTCCCAGTAACTGCAGCTAGAAATTCATAAGATTCAAACCAGATAGGTCTGGCATGCAGCAATACAATATGATCTGTCCTTATTGACATATCCCTTCAGTAATTCATTTCAACAAATATTCTTCCTAGAATTTTTTGTGTGTTTTGGCTGATATTTTCTCATGGGGTTTACGCATTATTATGTGTTCTGATTGGCTTGTTTTGGTTAACTTCTACCCATGTGTAAATCTCATGTGAAACTTGGGTATGGCATCAATAGATTCATCACTGGATCATTTTAATTATATTAAAATAAAACAATGCATTGCTTTTTTATATAGCTAATCCTCTAGTCCAGTGCTTCTCAAAGTTGGGCCACTGCTTGTTCAGGGAAAGCCCCTGGCAATCCGGGCTGGTTTGTTTACCTACCACATCCACAGGTTTGGCCGATCGCGGCTCCCACTGGGCGCAATTCGCCGCTCCAGGCCAATAGGGGCTGTGGGAAGTGGCGCAGGCCAAAGGATGTGCTGGCTGCCATTCCCGCAGCCCCATTGGCCTGGATCGGTGAACTGTAGCCAGTGGGAACCATGATCGGCTGAACCTGCAGACGTGGCAGGTAAACAAACCGGTCCGGGTCGCCAGGGGTTTTCCCTGAATAAGCGTCGGACCAGCTTTGAGAAGCACTGCTCTAGTCTACATTTAGGCAAAATATCCATCGACTTCAATGGGAATTTTATCTAACTGAGGACTGCAAACTAAGGGTACGTCTACACTACCCACTGGATCGGCAGGTAGTGATCGATCTATCGGGGATCAATTTACCGTGTCTAGTGTAGAGGCAATAAATCAATCCGCGATAGCTCTGCCGTCAACTCCTATACTTCACCGTGGCGAGAGGCGAAAGCGGAGTTGACTGGGGAGCGGCGGCAGTTGATCCCAAGCCCTGAGGACATGAGGTAAGTTGACCTAAGATATGTCAACTTCAGCTGCACTGTTCTCACAGCTGAAGTTGCATATCTTAGGTCAATTCCGCCCCCCGCAGTGTAGACCAAGCCTTAGCCGCTTAGGGCCTGATTTTGAAAGGTGTTGAGCACTCATTGATCTCGTTGGCCAGCTAAAGTTGTGGCTACCCAACAATTTCTGAAAAAGACAACTGAAGCTACCCAGAAAATCAGTAGCAGAAATGGACACCGAGTTCTGTCTTGTGTCCCCTGCTTACTCGTATAGTAAAAAAAATGGTTGAAAGAAAAGTAAACAAAACAAAATTAGCATCTTTTTTTTCCACTGTTCTCAGCAACAATCAAAAACATTCTTCTGGCTTTAGTGCTGAATACATCCAAAGCTTGTAGATCTTTTTCTCCCCATCAGGTTTCCCTTTCCTTTGCACCTACCCCTTTTCTCTCTTCCAACAGCACATCCTAATGCCTTTTGACTTTTGGTTTCATTTAGAATCTCCTTCCCAATATCCATGTAAGAAATACCTCTCTGATGCTGGCTATCGGTTTTCTTTTTAAAGTGATTTTAAGCATTTCCTGTAGCAAAATATCATCACAGAAATTTATTTTTTTTAAAAAATAATTACAAATAGTGTGTCCTGGTCCTGTGGGATAACCATAATGTTCACCTGGTACTGACTACTATCAGAAGCAGGATATTGTATTAGAATATAAGGTCTTTGAGGAAGGCCAAATACAATGGTAAAAATACTCATGCTTTTTCTGTACGTTAATGCTTCCACCATTGCAGCAACTAAAGGTACTATAGCTGCGGAAAATTTTAAAAAGCAGCTAAGTGCAGACAAGGCTTAATGGTGTTTTGTTACTGCTAAGCTAAGCCTTTCAATTCCAGACTGAGGGAGGTTGTGTGGAAAAAGCAATTTTATTTTCCTAGCTGATAATTGGATTCCTGCAGAGTTCCTCCCTGTCTGGAACAGCTACCTGGTAGTTATGGGGACTGATAGTCTTGAACTTTTATACATGCAAAATTAAAGTTAGTTGTTTTTCAGTTAGAAAAGTTCTGATTTTTCTTCAAAGCTGTTGGAGGCTGGTGGTAGTTTTGCTGCCTTCGAGTTGAAATATCTGAAGAGGATTGTGGATAAAATTGCCTCTGGTAATGAAAACGTAGGTGGTCTCCTTTTAGCAGTATAATACAAGCCAGGTGACTGAGCAGTCGACATGGCCTTTTTTACCTTTTCCAGGAGTTTGTTCATTTTTGGTACTAAAAAGAACATTGCCCTCAAAAGGGAGGACTTCAACTTTAAACCTGGTGTCCATAGCCAAGAAAGAAAATCTCAACCATGTATGTCTTCTTAAAATAACAGCAGATGCTAATGCCCTGGCCACAGAATCAGAAATTTCAAAGGAACATGTTTTGCCATATTCTGACCCTCTGTAAGAAAAGCCTGAGGAATTTTCTCGGATTGTCCCATAAGTCTGAACAAACATAGCCATTTTTTCTCCCCACTGATGAAACTGGTATCGGGACATTACCACCTGGTAATTCACTACTCTAATTACTGGCTAGTAATTCGCTACTCTAGTAGTGACAAAAAGGAGAAAACTTTCTTCCAAAAGGCACAATTTCTTCCCCTCTCCATCAGCAGGTTTAGAATGGGATTGACCACTCCTAAATCTAATACTTTGCTGCAATAACCAAAAAAATTTGGGGCAAGATGAGTATGAAAATATGAAAAATTTAATGTGGGAGCGGATACAGTTTGTCTGCCTTCTTAGAGATAGGTTGACAGGAAGCAGGAGCAGCCCAAACGGCTTTAGCACTTTGCAAAAGTCCATCCAAAACAGGTAGACATCTTATTTCTTGAAGGAGCTCCTAAAATGTCAAAAACTAGAGATGTCTATTCTATAGCGAAAAAAGGGTAAGTTTAAAGTAGATCCCATTATGACACATCAACTCATTAAACTAGTGTATTCTCTGAAGGAGTCGATGCAGAAGAAAAGCCCACATTTTCATCAGGAGACAATTGCCTATCCAATTCTCTATTCACCTACTATTGTTCCATGAAAGGGACCAACTCCTCTTCTTCTCCGGACAATATGTTGGACAGTTGGATCCGAAGAGCTCATTACAACTGGATCTTTATCAGCTAGAGGCCCACTAAGTCATCCATGCTGTGGATGTTACAAGAATTTTCTAGGCACAAAGATGACGGAGCTAGTCTATCTAATAGTTAGGGTCAGGAAACGTACCCATAGGGTGAGGCAGTACAAACCGTCCATAAGGTTGTGGGAAAGCAGTCCTAGGTAGCAGATCTTCTGAATCTGTCCTCCTCTTCTAATTGTGGATCCAACCTTGGATTACCCGAGATAACAAAGGCGCTGGAGGATGGAGAGAAATGAAAGCTGAGAAAGATCTCCCTGGTGATCCCATGAGAGTTGGAGGAGAAGGAGGAGCAAGAGATGGTGACAGAGATTGTTCTGGCTAAAAGCTTAATATATCTTCCTTCTTACCCCTTTTTTCAGAAGTGGAGGATTTAGACCTTGGAACCACTGTGGTTCCAAGCTGAATCCAGACAGAGCCTAAAATCCATAATCCTGGACCTGAGACTAGAATGTAGAATAGATTCAGGTCCTGCGAGCAGAATCATGCAAGACAGATCCAAATCAGAAGGATCTGAGAGATCTGAGCTGCTAACAGTGGCAGCCTTCTCCCTCACTACCTTCTTCAGAATCAACACAGTTGGAACCAATGGCCTTAATATACAGTCCTTTACTGCTGTGTGAACAGTTGGTGCCTTCAACACCTTGGCAGCATTGATAGAAGGATCCAGTGGATCCCTGACCATGGGGCCACAGCCAGAGCTGACCAACAACACAGATATCAGAGACAACTTAGGCACCTTAGCCTTATTTAACAATGAAGCCCATGATGATATGGGCCTCTTAGCCTTTGGTTCTGAATACTTCCCAGAACCAGAAGGTCTAGCAGCAAGAGCTTCCTTAAACAAGAGTACCTGCAACCTGTTTTGCCTACAAGTGTGAATATGCAATGTCATCTCGAAGAATTCCAGGTACAAGTAAGTAACCTCAATTTAATGTGTGCTGCTTCTAGGGATGACAATATCCTAAAAAGTGGATTGGTCCATTTACCTGGGTGAAAGGAGGGAAGAAGGAATAATCCATTAGTTCAAAATTCCACTAGTTCAGAAAAGCAAACAGGATGTTAGGAATCATTAAAAAGGGGATAGAGAATAAGACTGAGAATATATTATTGCCCTTATATAAATCCATGGTACGCCCACATCTCGAATACTGTGTACAGATGTGGTCTCCTCACCTCAAAAAAATATACTGGCACTAGAAAAGGTTCAGAAAAGGGCAACTAAAATGATTAGGGGTTTGGAGGGTCCCATATGAGGAAAGATTAAAAAGGCTAGGACTCTTCATCTTGGAAAAGAGGAGACTAAGGGGGATATGATAGAGGTATATAAAATTATGAATGATGTGGAGAAAGTGGATAAGGAAAAGTTATTTACTTATTCCATAATACAAGAACTAGGGGTCATCAAATAGGCAGCAGTTTAAAACAAATACAAGGCAGTTCTTCATGCAGCGCACCGTCAACTTGTGGAACCCTTGCTTGATGAGGTTGTGAAGGCTAGGACTATAACAGCGTTTAAAAGGGAACTGGATAAATTCATGGTGGTTAAGTCCATAAATGGCTATTAGCCAGGATGGGTAGAATGGTGTGCCCCCAGCCTCTGTTTGTCAGAGGATGGAGATGGATGGCAGGAGAGTGATCACTTGATCATGCCTGTTAGGTTCACTCCCTCTGGGGCACCGGCATGGCCACTGTCAGTAGACAGATACTGGGCTAGATGGACCTTTGTCTGACCCGGTACAGCCGTTCTTATGTTCTTTATTTATTGGAGATGTCTTTGCAGAAACCCATTTCTCGGATAGGAAAATTTTCCTTTACAATAGCTGCAATATTTAATGAAATTCTTGTATGTTAAAACAGAAGATCTTGGCAATCAGTGGGAGTCTTTCCACTGACTACATGGGCTTGGATCAGGCCCAAGGAGCCAGTCCTGTAAACTGAAATAATATAGCAAAGAAATCACTAAAAAGAACCAAGACAGAAGAATATTTTGTAATAAATTAATTAAACCAATGAAGGTTCAAAACAAGATTTCAATATAGCTCTCTGCTGTATCTCTTGATTAGAAGCAGAGGTCCTCCATTTTAGGGGACAAATTATAAAGCAGCATGAGGTCAATGTAGTTTTGTGTATAGATGATGTCCACTAGCATGAAGCTTGGGCACAACTACCTGAAAGGACAAACCGGTAAGTATGTTTCATTAGTAGAACTTTATCCTGATAAGCAGAACTACATTTGTTGTTTCTCTGTTCCAGAGATGATTTATCTCTTCACAGAAAACAGACATTCATAATCTGATATTAATGTACTATTTGAGCTGCTGTTCTGAAAACACAGGAAATCACAAATTATAAAGGGCAATTCATTAAATTCAAAAGTGAATAAATAAAAAATAGTAATTCTTCATGCATTAAATCCTTCCTTTTAAAAAATTGGCTCATTATTCCTTTGTGTGACTCACAAAGTTTCCATAAAACATATTTCATCCATAGTTCTATACAAATTTGTTTCATCTCCATGATGGGAGCAAAATCCATAACTAGAATTTGATTAACTGGATGGCTCAAGGACTGGTAACAAGATGTAGAACTTTGCAGCCAAGATTTTTGAGAGTGATTAGTCATTTTGAAATGCTTCATATTTGAGTGCCAAATTAAGGCACTTCAGGAAGACTGATTTTCAGAAATGCTGAGCACCCACGCTCTGAAGTCAGTCCCTTTAAGGTGTCTCAGTTAGGCATCCAAAAGCACTAGTCTTTTTGAAAATTTTGGGGTGAGATCTTGGTTTCACTGAATCAATGGAGTTTTACCATTGACTTCAATAGGGCCAGATTTCATTCCTCGGTCTTCATCTCTAGTTAACTACAGCAAATATAATCCAAGGAATTGTACAGTTAAGTAGCATATGTAAGATTATAGAACAGGATCGGCAACCCTTGACACACGGCCTGCCGGGGTAAGCACCTGCAGGCCAGGCTGGTTTGTTTACCTGCCACGTCCGCGGATTGGCCAATCGCGGCTCCCACTTGCTGCAGTTCGCCGCTACAGGCCAAAGTTGCCATCCCTGCTATAGAAATTGCCATAGAGAGGTCATATCTAGACAGCCACTAGTTCAGTTCAGTAATCTTACTCCAAAGTATCTGATAATGGACACTATCAGAGAATGGTTCAAAGAGCCTGTAGTGGATGGAACAACATATGGTTACGTGTTGTTTTTTTTTTAACTTACATCGGTTAGTGCAGGCAGGCAACCTATGGCATGTGCGCTGAAGGCAAGCACACGAGCTGATTTTCAGTGACACTCACACTTCCCAGGTCCTGGCCATGGTCTGGGGCTCTGCATTTTAATTTAAATTTTAAATGAAGTTTCTTAAACATTTTGAAAACCTTATTTACTTTACATACAACAATAATTTAGTTATATATTATAGACTTATCGAAAGAGACCTTCTAAAAATGTTAAAATCTATTACTGGCATACGAAACCTTAAATTAGAGTGAATAAATGAAGACTCGGCACACCACTTCTGAAAGGTTGCCAACCCGAGTTAGTGTCTGGCATTTCATAAGTGTCTAGTGTAACTGTGGATATTCTTATTATTGCACATAAATATCTAATACTCTTTTAAAAATTGCTTCAGCGCTGTGCATCATGTTTTTAAAAATCCTCTTAGTTTTTTATAGTTTAGTTTATTTACTAGTTTTGTATTACCTATCAATTTATTTGCATCTGCCATTTTCTTTACTTATTTACATGAGAGTAAATAAGAGCACTCAATTTTACCTTCTATCTGTTCATTTACTTTTCTGTCTATGTTCTTATACTGCCATCACCAAAGTATCTGAGTGCATCCTAGAAGAAAGCCTTGCTGAAATCCAGAATTGAATAAAAGACCTTTAGATATTCTGCACATTGCTCTCCAAAATGAGTTATTGCAATTGCTGCCTTTATCATATCAATTCATATCCCCTCTAACACATCTTCTCTCTAAATTAAACATTTCAGTTTCTCCTCATAAAAAGGCCTTTCCTTGCCTCTTAAAAATTTTATGGCCCATCCCTGAACCTCTTCTATTTCTGCTATTTTTTTCCAGATACGATGACTGAAAATTAATTACAGTATTCCAAGTAAGGGTGCAACACTATTTTATATAAATGTTAAGTGATGGTGGTGATCTCTGTTTGGAACCTAGAGGGACAGCTATCCTTGTGACAAAAAATACTAACACAGCGGTAGTAACTGTTTGCCTTGTTGGCAACCCAGTTGGTTGAGAGAAGTTTAAATGGACCTGTTGGAGATTTATACAAATAAAGACTTTTTAGTTTGCTGGCAATTCTAGGGGGGAAACCACCTCCCCACATAAGACATTCTTTTCAAGTCACGCAAAAATGATTTTTATTTTTTTTTTCATTTTCATCAAATTGAAAAGGCAAAAAATTAATTTTGGGTCAAATGAACAGGTTTAAATTTAAAGTTTTATATTTTTTATAACAAATTTGGAGGAAACGTTGAAATAAAAAGTAATTTTGAACCAAAATTTTGTGTGTGTGTTCTTTTAAAAAAAATTGAGAGGAGAGAGAGGTTCAACACAATTTGGCAAAAACAACACGAATTCACAAAATTCTTCATTTTTTGCTGAAGAAAAGTTTCTGCCAAAAAATTTCACCCAGACTCTAGCCTGTAAACTACCTGAGACCCAGAGGTAGTCCCTCCTCATCAGAGTTGAGGCACATTAGTACAGTGGTATAGGGAAGCTTTCACCTCTATTCCTCATCAGGTTGTTCCTATTCTGTGGATAAACAGAAAGACCTTCATTCTCTAGTGCTGCTAACCTGCCACTTCTCAGAAGTACTAAATTAATAAGAAAAAAATTAATGCTACCATCTAAGCACTTCAGAGTGAGACAAAGATTTTCCTTTGGGCATGTGTGAACAATTTGATTTCTTTCCTCCTTACAGAATCTCTAAAATGTGATTTTTTTTTCCTGTAAGCAAATGGAACAATACAAGTTATTGGCAGTCTTCATGATAATTAGCCCATTTCAGTAAATGATAAATGGATTCGGTATGTATTATTCATTTATGTTCTCTTTCTCATGTAATTTAAGAGCTGATGTCCAAAATTTGAATATTCTGTCGTGTATAAGACTGTGTGTGTAATATAGCATCTGAGTTGGCAGTTACTTTTTCTCTTTCATGAGTCCAATACTGTGTCTGTGATTTGAACACAAAGATGATGTAGCACTAATTACTTCTGAGGTAAAGAGGACATTAATCTAATGTAGTGTAAAATTTTACTTCACTTTTTATTATGATCAGACCTGGAATTTTTAAAACTTTTCTTTAATTTAGTGCTTCTGAAAAATGCTATATTGACAGCCCTTCTACACTTTAAGACCAGAAGGGACCATCATGTTCATCTAGTCTGACCTCCCGCACATAACAGGCCATAGAACCTCACCCCAACACACCTGTAATAGATCCATAACCTCTGACTGACTTACAGAAGTCCTGAAATCATGATGTAAAGATTTCAAATGCAACTATTTATTTATTCTAGTTCACACTAGCAAGTCACCCATGACCCATGCTGCAGAGGAAGGCAGTTCCCCTCCCCGCCAAAAACAGGATCTCTGCCAATGTGACCTCTACAATGAAATTCCTGTATTTAGCACAAACTATGCAGCTATGGCCTTTTAAAAAAGACAAAGAATACTAAATCAGATGAAAGACCAAAGGGAATAATCAGCAGAAGGGACAAGAAGGATAGACACACAGGACAAGGGGAAGGTAATGGATGGCACATGAACCACAGCCTAGGGGAGGCTAGCCCCCAGCCTTCCCCTTCTGTGTATCCACCCCTTTGCCAGAGCCCAAAGCTGCCCAGCCACCTGCATCCACAGGCCCCTGCCCCAGGCTAGCCCCCTAGCTCCACAGTGCCAGGAGGGTGGGGGGGCATGCTGCCGCAGCCTTCCCACCCACAGAGGGTGGGCAATGCAGCCCCAGCCTGAGCTGCGGCTACCGTACAGGGGGACTGGAGCTGCACACTTCCCCACACAGTGTGGGTAGGAAGGGGAGAATGTAGGGGGGTGTAGCATGGGAGGGACCATGCCTGGCTGTTTGGGGAGGCACAGCCTCCCACTGGCCCTGGGGAAGGTGAAAATGAAGGTAGGTGGACTGATTTGGCATTGAGAAAGACAAAAACCTGTAGGAATAGAAGGGCATGTATGGATGGAGCTCCTTAACTTGGTTACTTGCAATGAGTATTTTGCCTTGGACAGGAAGGAAGAGGACTAAACCAAAAAAAAAGCTGCTTGAAGCTCAATAACCCTAACCAGCAGCAAGAGGCACAGGGCTGGCCTTACCATGAGGTGAAATGAGGCAGCCGCCTCGAGTGCCAGACTGTGGGGGGGCACCACTAAGACCCAGAGTGTAGAAAATTGTGTCTGCTGCTGGTGCATATGTATTCTCTCTGCTCTAGATGCACAGAGATGGTGGAGTGCTGTGCTGGAGGAAGGAGGGCACAAGAGACATAACAGGCGGGCAGGAGAAAAGGTGAGAGGGAATAACAGAAAGCAGCAGGAGCTGCAGGGAGAGAGAGGAGGAGGAGGAGCCTCTTATGTACCTCTCTAGCACCCCCAGGAGCCTGGACTGATTAACACCAGCTTCTCAGGGAGCTTCCTGTTTCCTGCTAAGTCCCTGAACCCACTTGAGGAGAACAGGCAGTCGACTGAAGTAGTAGCAGCCCGTTAGGCCCTTATGATGCTGATATCTTCCTTTGCTTGCTTTCTTTTTCTGAATGCTGGAAGGAGCTCTCCTGAGATACACAGACATTTTCACTAGGTTCTGTGGTTACAAAATACACCATTAAAGTCATCCAGCTTTATTGACACTTGAAACCCATACATGTTAGGAATAAATGGGTAAACAGAAAGTTTAGGTTTACAGGAAACTTCCTTCCAAGCCCTCTGAGACCATCTTTGGGCCTTCTGCTCTGTCTCGATGCCCGGGAGCGTGGTTTGTGGGTTCCTGGTGTGGAGCAGCTATGCTGTGCTGTTGCTCAAGTGGCTGCCTGCTTCCATTGAGGTAAAATTTCTCCTCAGGTAGCAGACATGGAAGCCTGCTTGGCTGCTGCTGAGGTAGCTGTTCCAGTGGCCTCCTGCTGGCTGAGTGGCAGAAATGGCTGTCGCCAGGGGGAACCTTGGAACTCTGGGTGGACTGCGGTTACCACGACTGCAAGAGCAGCTTGGGAATGATGCTAGCGAGCGTGGGTTGTGGTGCTGCTACAGCTGTTTGAGAATGATGCTAAAAGGGGTGAAAATGGGCTGGTACCGGCCGGTACAGTGTACCAGTAAGAAGCCGGTACCGGCCCATATGCAGATGACATTAAAGTGCTGCTGTGGCACTTTAACATCATTGGCCTTTTTGCCCTCCTGCCCCCAGGCTGCCAACAGGGCCACCAATGGGGGAGGGGCAAAAGGGGCAGCTGCCCTGGGGCCAGCGATTTAAAAGGCCCGCGTCTTCCAGCTGCCGCCGCCACTACCACAGCAGTGGTTGGAGTCCCAGGCCCTTTTAAATCACTGCCAGAGCCCCGAGTGGCAGGGGACAGGCAGCGCAGATGGACTGGCTGGGGGAGGCTGACCCCCAGCCTCATCCCTTCTGTCCCAGACCCTGCCCTTTCCAGGGGGCTGGAGCTGGCCCAAGTATTGGTAAGAATTTAATATTACTTTCATCCTTGGGTGCTAGCAAGTATGGGTTGCAGTGCTACTGTGCAGTGTGGATAGGATGGAAAGGCTGTTAGCTACTTACAGAAACCGTTGCTATGGCTTGTGGTGCTGCTGCAGTAGTGACTGTTGTTTGCGGCTAGCAAGTGATGTTGATGCTTGTGATCATGGGTAGCTAGCTACTCTGCTGCTGTAAGACAATAGTTAGCTGTCCTACCCAGCAGGGTTCCACTGGTGTGGTTGCTGTAGTTCTGTGAGCGTGTTCTTTCTTCTAGGTGTTCTGCAGCATTCTGCTCTCCTTCAGGTCCCTATGATTTGCAGTTCCTTAGTTATAAGGAATTATCATAATTCAGCCAATCAGCTTTTCAGGGATTTACATATGCTAATATATGTCACATGTACTGACATGTCACACTCAAACTCAGCCAATCAGCTTCCAGATATCAGCATATGTTAACTATATGCTAGTTAGTCACATGTACTAGTAGCTGCTCCTCCTCCCATAGATTTTTGTGGGCTCAATGCACTCCTATGGAGTTTTTCAGCTGACCTTTGGATGAACTCTAGCTACTTCCTGTTTGAAAGTCCCATGTATTCCTGTGGGCTACAATGTAGCTCTGTGGAATTTTGCTAAGTCATTCCCCACAGGAAGTGGAATTTACCATTGCATCATAGGAAGTGAAGTTATTACATCATATGCAGTAGACCCCATGTACCCTAGAAATGGGATCTCCCACTATATTACATGACCCTATAGCCGCCATTACTAGATTTTCTAATTTAAACTGTTCTTAATTTTTATTTAAAGATTTATTCCTCACACTAATTACTATTCTAAGCAGTCCAAAGGGTCCTGATACCATCACCATTCATTTATGTCTCATTAAGCCAACTGTAGTTTTTCCAAAATTTGAACCATTTCTTGAGGGTCCCCCCACCTCCCACAAATCCCCAACTTAAAGTGTTGTAAAGCATTTCCGGCAGAGTGGATTTGATTTAAATCACTAGTCAGGAAGACTCGCTTTAATCATGGATTTCTACATAAAAGTGCATTCTTGTTGGTTGTTATAACGTTAACACATTCTTCACAGCTCAGAGATAGATGTAGGTTTCATTTTTAGAAGGTACACACTATACATTTTTAAACAGTGATTTATTTTGAAAACTTTTCAGATTAGTTTCACAGCTATATCAGAAAATGAATGATTGGTTATTTCACTTACCAAAGGTAACTGAAGCAGATATTTATGAAGTCATTGGGAGGTGAACTATCTCCAATTCAACAGAAAGATTAACCTAAATAATCTACGCAGAAGCCCCAGGAACCCCATAAAATTGGATCCCTGGTCCATGAACTATTGAAACTCATTTACAAAGCTTTTCTTAAACTTTACATGAATATATTGTCTCATACTATAGAATTAGCATTTATAATCCCTATTCCACGATGAGAGATCTTTGAGCTATAATTTATCTTAATTAGAACTATCTTTAGATAGGTTTTTTCCCCTCAAAAATCCAGTTTCAAAAATCATTGATTTTAATCCACCCTGATTTTGGGCAACTGAGGCAAAATCTCTGGTCACATCTAAAGAGATCGATTTAAGCAATTTTAAACCTGTGGTACCTCTAATATAGTCCAAATTACACTCAATAATAAGATATTATGGAAAGATTTCCTAGGTAGGCCATAAGCTTAAATTGCAAGGTATTCTTGTAAAGTATCTGAAAATTGGGCCAGGGGTGGGAATAACAAAACAATAGCTACAAAACTAGTTAAGGAATTGGAGTGACTGATGTAGGAAGAAATATTCTGGATACTGGCTGTAAAATTCTCCTCTTTAAACCCCACGTTCATAAAAGCCACTTTCTGCAGCATATATGACCATTCTGGAGATCTGACAGCAGTGAACAAATAGCCTGACAGCAGCCAAGAAGCCTGGAGAAAATGAATGGAGGCTTATGGAGGAGGTGTGTGTTTTGTCGAGTTCCTAAAGCCAGCTGGAACAGTGCCCTTGTTCTGGCAGAGTTCATGAGCTCTGCAGGGCAGCCACCTTCCCCACCTGAGAAGCAACTAAGATATGTGGGCGCAAGGCTCCACTTTGCACACTTTAGAGGCTCCTCAGGATTCAGAAAAGACTTTGTGGATAGGTTGTGGGCTTGGAGGAACAGGGTAAAGAAGATCAAACAGCAACTAAGGGTATGGCTACACTTGGAATTTCAAAGCGCTGCCGCGGCAGCGCTGCGGGAGCGCTGCCACAGCAGCGCTTTGAAGTGTGAGTGTGGTCGGAGTGGCAGCGCTGGGAGAGAGCTCTCCCAGCGCTGCACATAAACCACATCCTCTATGGGTGTAGCATGCAGCGCTGGGAGCCTTGCTCCCAGCGCTGCCGCCCTGATTATACTGACGCTTTACAGCGCTGTATCTTGCAACGCTCAGGGGTGTGTTTTTTCACACCCCTGAGTGCGAAAGTTGCAGCGCTGTAAAGTGTGAGTGTAGCCATACCCTAAGGGCTTGTCTACACTGGCAATTTACAGCGCTGCAACACTGGTAGCTATGCCCCTTGCGGAGGGGTTTTTTTTCAGAACCACGACCACACAAGGCACATTGAAGTTCTGCCGTGGCAGTGCTTTACCGTTGCAAGTGTAGACTAGCCTTTAGAGATTGAAGAATATGCATTCAGTTCTATTGTTGAGCCTTGCCGACTTCCTGAATTCCACCAGAGCACAGCCAGATGACTATAGGAAAGTAGTGAGAAACAAGTATGTTAGCCCCAGGCTAATCAAATCCCTGTTACCATGGTAACCAAATGGCAGTTGCTCCAAGTTAATCAAGACACCTGGGGCCAATTAAGATCCTTCTAGAAAGCAGTGGAGACAGCTAGGTTGATTGGGACACCTGAAGCCAATCAAGGGCTGGCTGGAACTAGTTAAAAGTCTCCCAGTTAGTCAGTTAGAGGCATGTGTCAGGAGCTGTAGGAGGAAGCCACATTACTGGAGAAACTGGGTAGGACAAACCTTATCAGGCACAAGGAAGAAGGCCCTGAGCTAAGGGTGAAGTAGATGTTGAGGAAGTGAGGGCTGCTGTGGGGAAGTGGCCCAGGGAATTGTAGTTGCCCTGTTTCAAAAAGTCAGCTACCGATAGCTGCTACTATTAGGGTCCCTGGGCTGAAGCCTGGAGTAGAAGGTGGGCCCAGGCTTCCCAAACTGTGAGACAACAGACACTGTGCAAGAGAGGGTTGCTTCTTCCCACCTCCCTTGCTGGCTTATGATGAAAATGGCTCAGTAAGATGTGACCTTTGCCTCTAGAAAGAGAAGGGCTACATGGAGGGTCACAGTGAGCCTCTGAGGCTAACATAATCTGCCTGGAAGTGTAAGACCCACTGAGACAAGATTGGAGCTTTGTCACAGCATTTACTGGGTGTGAGCTTATAATTTCAGGGTCCAAGGACTTATATAGTCCTGTTTTCACTTTATTTCCTCTGTACATGAATGCTTTGGGATGACAAGTGGGTAAGTGGAAAAAATCAATGCTGCTAACAAACCTGAAGCTATCTCTAGGTACTGCTCTTCTATTTCTAAATAAGAATAGAGATTTTCAAAGCTATGATGTGCCTTCTTAATTGAGGCACAACAGGCTAATCTCTGAGAAGGAAAAAAAATAAGGAATAATCAGTAGAAATGTGGTTTCACAAGGGACTGATCAAAGCTCTGAGGTTAAAGAGAAAAAAAACATATGCTGTAAACATCCAGGGAGAGATTCACCTGTCCACTTTGGTTGTGTTGCTCCACTCTAGCAACGCAAAGCAGCTCTATTAATGGCTTAACCAGCCCTTTTAAAATGCATTTACAGCCACTTTACTTCACTGGAGTAGTGCAAAGAAGCCCACAGCTTATTGAGGGAAGGCATCTAAACAAGTCTATAGATTCAATCAAGACTTCCAGGAAAAGAGAGAGAATACATTAAAGGCAGCCAAAGAGGTTGAGAGAAAATATAGGGAGTACAATGTGTGATCCTTTCTCATAAATCATTGGAGAGATTAACTCAGTACACCACTTTTCTATGGTTCTAGCACTTAGGCCCTATCCTGCAAAACACACACAAGTACTTGCTTAATTTTAGTTAGGTAGTCAATGGAGTTACTCACTTGCTTAAAGCATGTGCATAAGTACTTTAGTTGACTGGTGGCATGATTTCTTTCTATAATTTTGGGACAATAATAATTTGTTTTAATTAATAACACAGGCAGTCAATCACCCAGAAATAACAAACCAACTCAAACAGTAACAACCTTTTAGGTATTTGAAAACTGTTATCAAGTCCCCTCTGTCTTCTTCTCCAGACTAAACAAACCCAATTTTTTCAATCTTCCCTCATAGGTCATGTTTTCTAGACCTTTAATCATTGTTGCTCTTCTCTGGACTTCCTCCAATTTGTCCACATCTTTCCTGTAATGTGTCACCCAGAACTGGACACATGGCTCCAATTGAGCCCTAATCAGTCTGGAGTAGAGTGGAAGAATTGCTTCTGGTGTCTTGCTTGCAATACTCCTGCTAATACATCTCAGAATGTTTTGTGTTTTTTGCAACAATGTTACACTGTTGACTCATATTGAGTTTATCCACTATGACCCCAGATCCCTTTCTGCAGTATTCCTTCCTAGGCAGTCATTTCCCATTTTGTATGTGTGAAACTGATTGTTGTGTCCTACTGGAGTAGGAGTACTTAGCATTTGTCCTTCTAGAATTTCATCCTATTTCCTTCAGACTATTTTCTCCTCTTTGTCCAGATCATTTGAATTTTAATCCTATCCTCCAAAGCACTTGCAACCCCTCCCAGCTTGGTATCGTCTGCAAACTTTATAAGTGTACTCTCTATGCCATTATCTAAATCATTGATGAAGATATTGAACAGAACCTGACCCAGAACTGATCCCTGTGGGATCCCACTAGATATGCCTTTCCAGCTTGACTTCAAAGCATTGATAACTCTATCTGGAAGCAGTTTTCCTTCCAATTATGCATTCACCTTATAGTAGCACCATCTAAATTGTATTTCCATAGCTGGTTTACGAGAAGGTCATGGGAGACAGTATCAAAAGCCTTACTAAAATCAAGATGTACCACATCTACTTCTCTCCCTCCCCCCATCCACAAGCCTTGTTACCCTGTCAAAGAAAGCTATTAGCTTGGTTTGATATGATTTGTTCTTGACAAATCCATGCTGACTGTTACTTATCACCTTATTATCTTCAAGGTGTTTGCAAATTGATTAATTATTTGCTCCATTATCTTTCCCAGCACAGAGGTTAAGCTGACCGGTCTGTAATTCTCCCAGTTATCCTTATTCCCTGTTTTTATAGATTGGCAGTATATTTGCCCTTTTCCGGTTTGGAATCTCTCCCACCTTCCATGACTTTTCAAAGATAATGGCTAGTGGTTCAGATACCTCCTGAATCAGCTCCTTGAGTATTCTAGGATGCATTTCATCAGGCCCTAGTGACCTGAAAACCTCTAACTCATGTATATCATTTTTAACTTGTGCTTTCCTTATTTTCCCTCTGATCCTACCACATTTTCACTGGCATTAGCTATGTTAGATGTCCAATTGCTATTAACCTTTCTGGTGAAAAATGAAACAAAAAATAATTTAGTACTTGTGCCATTTCCACATTTTCTGTTGTTTTTTACCCACTCATTGTGTAACAGGCCTACCCTGTCCTTGGTCTCCCTCTTGCTTCTAATGTATTTGTAGAATGTGGTCTTGTTACCCTTTATGTCTCTAGCTAGTTTAATCTCGCTTTATCTTGGCTTTTGTTGTTTGTTTATATTCATCCTTTGTAATTTGACCTAGCTTTTTGTAGGATTCTTTTTTGAGTTTCAAATCATTGAAGATCTCCTGGTTAGGCCAGGGTGGTCTCTTGCCATACTTCCTATCTTTCCTATGCAGTAGGATAGTTTGCTCTTGTGCTCTTAACAATGTCTCTCTGAAAAACTGCCAACTCTTGAACTATTTTTCCCCTTAGGTTTACTTCCCGTGGGATTTTACCTACCAACTCCCTGAGTTTGCTGTAGTCTTCCTTCTTGTAATCCATTATCTATCTTGTGCTGTTTTCCTCCTACCTTTCCTTAGAATCATGAACTCTAGCATTTCATGATCACTTTCAGCTAAGCTGCTTTCCACTTTCAAATTCTCAACCAATTCCTCCCTATTTGACAAAAATCAAATCTAGAACAGCCTCTCCCTGGTAGCTTTCTCCACCTTCTGAAATAAAAAGGTGTCTCCAATACATTCCAACTCCAAGAACTTGTTAGATAATCTGTGCCCTTCTGTGTTATTTTCCAAACAGATGTCTGAGTAGTTGAAGTCCGCCTTCAACACCAAGTCCTGTGCTTTGGATGATTTTGTTGTTTAAAAAAAGCCTCACCCACCTCTTCTTTCTGATTAGGAGGTCTGTAGTAGATCCCTACCATGACATCACCCTTGTCTTTTACCCCTTTTATCCTGATCCGGAGACTTTCAACAAGTCTGTCTATTTCCATCTCAACCTCAGTTCAAGTATATAGATTTTTAATATGAAAGGCAACTCCTTCCTTTTTTCTCTACCTGTCTTTTCTGAGCAAACTGTACCCTTCTATACCAATATTCCAGTCATGCGTATTATCCCACCTGCCAGATATGCCATAGTTGCATTTATTAGCTAGGATTTCAAGTTCTTCCTGCTTATTCCCTATACTTCTCACATTAGTACACAGACATCTAAGATACAGATTTGATTTCATCCTTATGTTCTCTCTAGTCTTTCCCTTATCCCTGCTATAATGGCTCATGCTGCACTCAGATTCCTACCTTTCTCCCAGGTCTCCATGCTTTTGACTTACCTATTGGCTTTTGTCGCCTGTCCCTGTCAAACCTAGTTTTAAAGCCCTCCTCACTAGGTTAGCCAGTCTGTATCCAAATATGCTCTTCCCCTTCCTTCACAGGTGGACCCCATCTCTGCTTAGCAGTCGTTCCCACAACTGCATCCCAAAGTCAAGGACGCCAAAGCCCTCTTGGGGATACCATCTTTACAGCCAGGTATTCACTTCCAGGATGCATCTGTCTCTGCCTGGTCCCCTACCCTTGACCGGAAAAATCAAAGAACACTACCTGCGCTCCCAGGTCTTTGACCCTTACTTCCAGAGCCCTGTAGTCACTGCTGATCTGCTCAGTGTCATACCTCGCAGTAATCATTAATGCCCACATGGATGAGTAGCATGGGGTAGTAGTCAGAGGGCTGGCTGGTCCTCAAATCCTTCTGTAACGGCTTGGATTCGGGCTCCTGGGATGCCATGGCAGGCCGACAGACAGGACCCTCCATCTCCCTCAGAGTCACCAACCATCACTACCTGCATTTCCTCCTGAGAGTGGTGGCTGCTATCCTCCCAGCCTTAGATCAGAGTCATACTATGTTAAAGCATTTTGCTAAACTATTTGATATAATCTATCACAAGATCAAAATTAATTTACACTGTCTTGAATATAAACAATGTCACAGATTAAAAAGTGGCTAATGGACCTTAAACACCAAGGATAATGTGTCAATGTATCTAATTGAGCGGAAGTGTTTTGTGAGTACATTCTAAAGATTAACTCCTACTTTTTTTTAATAATGTTGAAAGTCTTTTCTATGTAATTCTATACTCCCTTATTTGACCTTCATTAAAATTGACTAATGAACAAAAGGTAGACATTGACAGGAAATATTATTTGAAGTGCAAATTAGACTAAGGGTCCAATACGCTGCTGGCATAACTAGGTGCAACCTCATTGAAGCTGCATCTGCCAACCCAGAGGCAGCAAGCCAACCCAGGGGCGGCAAGCCATGGGAGGCTCCCTGCCAGTCGCTGTGAGGGCAGCAGTGAGGCTGCCTTTGGAAGCTTGCCTGCGGGAGGTCTGCCGGTCCCGTGGATTCAGTGGCAATTTGGCGGCGGATATGCCAAAGCTGCGGGATGGGGGATCTTCCACAGGCGCACCACTGAAGGCAGCCTGCCTGCCATGCTTGGGGCAGCAAAAAAGCTAAAGCCACCCCTGCGCAAGCAGTGAATTTGACCCTGCATGATTTATAAAAGATTGTAGTATTCATGAAGATTATCTTGATTATTGATAGCATATAGTACATAAAGAGTGAAATTCACCCATTGGAAGGCCTGAGTGTGGCTTTGCAAACAACTTGAACAGAAGGGCTTAAATGTTGCATAAGACAGTGTACAGACCACCCTCTGCAGTGGGATGAATTTCACCCAAAGAGAACATCATGTATTTGTAATAAGTTGTTATAATTTTATCAAAATGAAATACGAGATTATCAAAAATATAATGCAAATACCTATATTATTTTAAGCTCAAGAAGTTTGTGATGTGATCCTGCACCATTAATTAAGCCTTTTAGGACAATTTTGGTTGTGTAAGCGAACAGCTCCATGCTGTGGTTATCAAGGTTAATAACAACAAAAAATCCAAGTTCACTTACTTTAACTTTTAGTTATACTGGAAGCAACATGCTTGTAAAGTAAGCTCTCATCAATCCAACTCTTGCTTTGATACACAATAACTTCAGATTGTGATATACCCAGAGAAGAGAGAGTAAAATGTGAGACTCCCAGTTCTCAGGAAAGAATGCAGAAGGCTGAATTATATAGTAGAGAAAAAATTGTCAATTGCAGAAGCCCAAAATAAATAATAATAATAATTAATAAACCAGCCCATGGGAGAAACTAACATATCCACCTGGGATGAAAACTCCCTGATTCTCAATGTGCAGCACTTCTATTAGTCCTGCTGCACTAGAAATGGGAGCAAATCTATTTCTAGACTACAGTCAGTATATTATGTGGGCGTGGCTTTGCAACCTGTTCTTTGACAGGAATTTTATTAATGTCAGGAAGTCAGTAGTTTTGGTCTAACCTTTCTTAACTAGGCTAGCATGACTTTTTCTTTTTTTTTTTTTAAATATCTCCTCCTCATTAATGCCAAAACTTGGCAGAGGATGCAGGGGCAGAAAGGGACAGAGAGGATGAGGGTGGTTCCTGGGCCGAGGGAGGCAGGGCAGGAGCCCTATGGGAATCTGTTTACCACCATCAACCCAATGATCAGACCACTAATGCCTAGAACATTCCCTGATGTGTTGTAATTGATTGGATCTAGATTTTAAAACAGTTACCACATTTACAGATGGAGAAATATCAGTGAGTTGAGCAGAAGCCTATTGCATAATTAGCTGAGCTTGCAATGTGGCATATGTCCCATCTAACAAGCTCCTTAAACAATAGCTCCCAATTTTCATTCACATTGTTCTGTTTAATGTTTTTCTCCAAAACACCTTCACTAATCATTTTGGTCATCTTTGGAAAGTTAGTTCTTTCAGTGCACCAAATATAAATATTGCTGGTTGGGACTGCGCTCTATTGGTCATAAGAACAACCATACTGGATCAGATCAATGGTCCATCCAGCCCAGAATCCTATCCTCCCACAGTGGCCAATGCCAGATGCCCCAGAGGGAATCAACAGAATAGGTAATCATCAAGGAATCCATCCCCTGTTGCCCATTCCCAGCTTCTGGCAAACAGGGCTGCCCAGAGGATTCAGGGGGCCTGGGGCAAAGAAATTTCAGGGGCCCCTTCCATAAAAAAATTGCAATACTATATTCTCGGGGGGGGGGGCCTGCAGGGCCCAGCGCAAATTGCCCACTTGCTCCCCCCACACGAGATGCCCTGGGAAAAATAAACCTTCTGCATCTCAGCACAAATCCAGTTTTGAGAGAACTTCTTTACAAGGTATCACTGGTTCTCAGCATCAGCTAGTGCTAAAAGGCACTAAAGCTCACTAAAAGGGTTGGACAAATATTTTCCGTCAAAACTTTTTCTGGATCAAAAACTAGGGGTTTTTAAAAAAGCAGAAAAAAATTACAGACAATGTCTGCTTTCTTTCAAAATTTGTTTTTTTTATTGAAAAGCTGAAATTAGTCTGCCAAAACCTGAATATGATTTGGAGTTTCAGAAGTGTGTGGTCAAATATTTGCTGCTTGCTGTGTTTGTTTAAAGAAACAATAAAAAAAAAACTCTGCTTAAAAAAAAATCCAAAACTTTTGAACCACCTCAGCTTGTGACCAAACGCCTGAGCCCATCCAGTCAGAGATTTTTTTCAGGTTTTTGATACTCTGCTGGCTGCCTTGACTCGTATCTGTCTCCATAACTTTGGGTTCATTTAATTTAGAACATAAGAACAGCCATACTGGGTCAAACCAAAGGTCCATCCAGCCCAGTATCCTGTCTAACAACAGTGGCCAATGCCAAGTGTCTCAGAGGGAGTAAACCTAACAGGTAATGATCAAGTACTCTCTCTTCTGCCATCCATCTCCACCCTCTGACAAACAAAGGCTAGGGACACTGTTCCTTACCCATCCTGGCTAATAGCCATTAACAGACTTAACCTCCATTCATTTATCTGTTTCCTAGAGACTGTCTCCATGGAGTCCCTCACAAACTGGAGATGGTTACTGTGGGTTTGTTTTCAGTACAGCTTATGTACATACTCCACGAACTGAGCTTTTGAGCTTGTTCCAGAATCTGGGATGAGCCTATGTTGTGAAAACTGAAATACTCAAAATAGCAAATCCCTGTGAATGGACACAGGGTGCTAAAATTAAATTAACCTAGGGGGTCTCAAATTGGGGGTCGGGACCCCTCAGGGGGCCATGAGGTTATTATTGGGGGTTGTGAGCTGTCAGCCTCCACCTCAAACCCCGCTTTGCCTCCAGCATTTATAATAATGTTAAATGTAGTAAAAAGTGTTTTTAACTTATGGGGAGGGGGTTGCAGTCAGAGGTTTGCTATGTGAAAGGGGTGACCAATATAAAAGTTTGAGAACCACTGAATTAACCCCTCTGGAGCGTCAGGGAATGCAGGGGGGGGTCTCCCTTGGTAGGTTTGGGAAGGATATTGCTCTTCTCATGTGATCCCTCCCCAGTAGCTAATTTTAAATGAAGCTACCCTCCCCTGATATGAATCTCCCTATGGCACTGAAATTAAATGTGGACTATAATTTGGCATTTGAGAAGTGACAGGGATGGTAGCCCTAATAGAAAAGCTAACAGCTTGGCTCTTCTGCAAGCCTCAAATTGAACAAGCTCAAATTGCTGAATGAGCTTTAGGGTAGGGAAGGCTGTGCCTCTCAAACAGCCTGGCCCTGCCCCCTGACTGCCCATCCCCTCTCAGAATCCCCGACTCATCCTGCTCCTTCTCCCCTCACTGTCCCCCAAAGCCCCCACCCCCAACGATCACTCCAGGACCCCAGCCCTGCTCCCTGTCCCCTGATTGCCTCAACTCCTATCCACTCCCCCACCGCTGAGTCCTGACAGACCCCCAGAATGTCCACAATCCAACCCCCACCATTCCCTGTCCCCTGACCGCCCCCCAACCTCTGCCCACTCCCTATCCCCTGACTGTCCCCGGGACTTCCTGCCCCTTAGCCAAACACCGCCCGCCCCCGGCCATGGCCCCTGATGCCCGGCTCCCCTCTCACTTGGAGCCTCAGCCCATCCAGGAGCATCCCTCAACAGCTGCAGCGTGGCTCCGACGGGGCCCCTGAGCTCCACCCCGCTCAGAGCCAGGTGGTAAGGGGGCAGGGCTGAGAGCTCCAGGCCCGCCAGAGGGAGCTGACCACAGCCTGGAGCTCGCAGCCCACCCCCTTATCACGCGGCTCTGAGTGGGGCGGAGCTCAGGGGCCCTACCAGAGCCACACTGCAGCTGTTGAGGGATGCTCCTGGCTGGGGCTGGGGCTGGGGAGGGAACCTCAGCCATTCTCGTGGGGGCCCCTGGCGGCCCTGGATGAGAGGGTCATAAAGAAGGGAGCTGCAGTAGTTCAGTCGAGGCTACTAGCACTGAGCCTGGTAGTTTCTAAAACAACACAGTGCATCCAGAGATTGCTGCAGACCTGCCACAGGCTTCTCTAGGCTGCAAAGTCACATTGCTGAGCCTCTCTTTTTTCAAAGGAGCTAGTAACCCTCACGCCCACTTCATCCTACTGCTTCTCTCCTCCACTCTCCCAGTTATTAACAAGGAACTTTGGGGGGAAGGGACAAGCAGATTTCACTCCATGATCTCAAAGTACTTTACGTGTATTAAGCCTTGCAACATTTATTAATAGTTATAGACTGCATTGAAGGTGTAAAAGTGCTATGTGTTATTAAACACCCCTGTGAAGTAAGTAAGGATTGTGGTGAGAGAATTCACTTGGCACTGAAAAGCAGCCATCTACGGGCTGGAACAGAGTGGCTGGTTAACACAATACAATACAGAACATTGTATCGCAGGGAGTGAAGAACACCTTATCCAACTGAGCCTGCAGGGGGAGTTTAGGCAGGCAGGACATAATTACTTGTGTTGGGATACCTTTGCCCAGCTAAAACACCCCGGGATTCCACAACCTTGCAGAAAATGTTGGTAGCAATGGACAATTCATCACATGCTTTCCATATTTCTCTTCCATTGACCCTGGATCTTTACTGTGGACACTGGCATGAGAAAACAAGGTTACTCACCTTTGTAACTGTTGTTCTTCGAGATGTGTTGCTCATACCTTCCAGGTAGGTGTGTGCGCGCCGCGTGCACAGTCGTCGGAGAAACTTTTACCCTAGCAACACTCAGCGGGTCGGCTGGGCGCCCCCTGGAGTGGCGCCACCATGGCGCCGCATAAATACCCCAGCCGACCCGGCCACCCTTCAGTTCCTTCTT
>NC_133771.1:174005664-174061141 GCF_003597395.2 Chelonoidis abingdonii
AAGAAGGAACTGAAGG
Source organism: Chelonoidis abingdonii (assembly GCF_003597395.2). Classification (NCBI taxonomy): domain Eukaryota; kingdom Metazoa; phylum Chordata; order Testudines; family Testudinidae; genus Chelonoidis; species Chelonoidis abingdonii. Next base: position 174,005,681 of record NC_133771.1, read on the forward strand.
GTGGCCAGGTCGGCTGGGGTATTTATGCGGCGCCATGGTGGCGCCATTCCAGGGGGCGCCCAGCCGACCCGCTGAGTGTTGCTAGGGTAAAAGTTTCTCCGATGACTGTGCACGTGGCGCGTACACACCTACCTGGAATGGATATGAGCAATCACTCGAAGAAGAACAGGATTTTGCTTCTGTCCCGTTCATTTTTGCTCATTTCTGTTTACTCCTCCTGCAGAAAAATATGATAAATGATAATACTTTGCAGTTCCATAATGCAGTAAATTCCTGTGGGGGAGTCAACACTCCATTCCATGACTCTATAATCCAGGCCAGGTTTTAGATAGCATTTGTGTGGGAATCCTGGGAGGCAAAAACTATTGGATGCATGAGTCCTGAACCCTAAATGAAATATCCCCTTTGCATGTACTATACTTCCCTCTGGGAATGAATCTCAAAGTCCAACCTCGCAACACCTTAGAATGGAAGATCAGTATTATCATCATCCCCATTTTACAGATTAAGAAACTGAGGCACAGAAGCATTAAATGACTTGCTCAAGGGCCCTTGGGAAGTCAGTGGAAGAGCCTGTCAGATCTCTCCAAATCCCATGCTTTCACCATCTCCCTCTTGCCATCCCTCCTCTTGCCTCTGGTGAAATCAATATAATTCTGCCTAGCATCACGATAGGCTGCCATGGAAATGATTAGAGACAGATAAGGGGAGTATGAGGTAATATCCTGGGACCAACATGGCTACAACTACATGGAAATAATTGTGATTTTGCAAATGGAATTGTGGCTTTTAGTGGGGAATAAGCAGCAGGCCCAGTTGAGGAACAAAGCTAACAGACTATTCTATAGCTGACAGTCTCAGGGGAGCTGGGTGCTGCTGGCCAGTAACCAGCATCTTACTAGCACTTCCATAATGATCTATGGTTTGTTTTTAAATCAGAAACAGTGGTGGTGATTCTTCCATCAGTGTTCGCAGGGCACTTCCCCACCCTGACATACAAAGCCTAAAGCAAACTATGCACATTTATTTTCTTCCCAGGTTTTTTGCTCCATACACAGCTGTTAATTTCCCCGTGCAACACTTCCATCACTCAGATGATCCATGCTTGCACAGCCAGCTGCTCTCCTTTTCCATAATGGGCAGGGTAAATTCCATGAAGGGGCTCCAGAGCAACATAAGCAGCAAGCAAGGAAGGGCACCAAGATTTTAACAGACAACCCACAGCAGAAGCCCTTGGCACTTTTGAAAGAACCCTATATTCACAAATGTATATGCAGCTTGTGACAAAGTAGGGCTTTTTCCTTGTTATCTTGTTTGTGAGTCTTACTGTTGAGCCTATGTGAGTTTTACTGTTTTGCATGAAAAATGTGTGCCTTAGTTTTCCTGTGTGCAGCACCAATACCTCGATGGTGGGAATAGGGGTGTGTGACTGTGGCTGAGACCTCTGGGGCAGATGAGGCTGTTCCAGCTGCCTGCATGTATGCCATGACCAGTGCCCTTCATAACCTGAGGGGGACGGAACCAGGGGATGATCAGGTGACTCTCTTTGCCAGGGAAGCGAGACAAAGACAAGGAGGAGGAGCAATGGGGGTGTCTGAGGTTGGAACCTGTCAGTCTGCTTCAGGGGACTGGAAGAGGGGGACTTCAGGCTGTCTGGCCCAGAACTCCCCAAGATGGACTTGGCTGAAAGTCACTGATTTCTGCACTAACAAGTTCTGTTCTATGCTGCATTCCTGTCAGCTATTAAACCTTCCATTTTACGTCTGACTGCGGAGTTGGGGTGCAGGGCCCTCTGGCTTCCTCAAGAGCCCTGCCTGGGCGGACTCGCTTCAGGAAGTGCACGGCATGAAAGGGGATGCTGAATGCTCCAAGGTCAGAACCAGGAAGGTTGAAGCTGTGTAAGGTTCTTGCCCTGGAGACAGTATGCTCAGAAAGAGGCAGCATGCTCCTCCAGAGTCCTGACTGGCTTCATATGGACTAGTTCCAGAGCATCACCCGGTGATTCCGTGATACAGCTACAGAGTGACAACAACCCACTGGGAGTCAGTACAGAATGAAAGGGTGGTCTTGTGGTTAAGGCATTAGAACAAGAGTCAAGAGAGCAAGGAACAGTTCCTGGTTCTGTTACAGACCACCTGTGTGACCTGAGACAAAACATTTAACAGTTCTGTGCCTCAGTGCCCCATCCATAAATTGGCCATGCAAATACTCCCTTGCCTCTTGTGAGGATACTTACATTAACATCTCTGAGGTGCTCGGATACTGTGGTATTGTATGCGGGTGTTGGTAGAACAGTGATACAAATTTTAAAAATTGGGGTTGTTGTGGGACCAGCAGTGAGATCAAATGAGTCCTGCAGTTGCACTGAGCAGAAAATGAAGATGAGACAGAAAAATCGACAGGACATGCCCCCATGATTGCACCTACATTGCTGAGTAACGGGAGACAGGTCTGATTTTTCAAAAGCTCAGGCACTCACTGAGCGTGCACGATTGTGCAATTCACATTTCTGAACGTGCAAATGGCCAGCTAGATGCAGAGACACCCACTGTGCATGTACAGTTCCAGCAATTGCATATATAAATGCACACCTAATCTTAAGAACTGTTGCACTGCTGTAATCGTTTTTAAACTGACTTGATTGTTACATTTTCTAAAATATTTCTTTATTTCTCCCTAAAGTATTTCTGCACATTGTCTCTTGCTGTTGTCTGACGCCAACAGTTTTATAAGGCTTTTTACTCTAACAGAGCATGGAGGATGTGGGGTACTATATAGCACTGATCCCTGTGTGCTGTTGATTGCCCAGTTTGATTTTCAACAGAAACGGTCATATTAACAGTACTTGTTAGCTGTGTTGACCTCCCTATTTGGTCAAGCTTTTGATTGGCCTTTGGTAAAATTAGGGACTAGGAGGATGACTGGTTGTTAGCAGAGGTTGCATTATGCTTTTGATTTTGTAATTAACTATTTTATGAATGCACGCCACCCTGTACTGCTATACATTTCTAAAGCTAAAACGAATAATAGTGTTATCCTGCAATCTAATTCCGAATGCAGGGAAATTGTTGCAGAGTTGTTTTCTTGGCCATCGGAGCTAATTTGATCATAAAATCATAGAAGTGAGTTTTATGTTCATTATTTTAATTCCCAGCTAATTTAAGTGTGATACAAAAAAGAGCCTTCAGTATAATTACAAAGCCATCTGAGGGTTTAGATTTGAAAGGTTAGATTTTAAATCTGACCTGTAGTACCATAGCAGCAGCATGATATTAACATTTGTACCTTTCCAAAAAGCTTCATATTCTAAGGATATCATATAAACCCAAGGGAATGCTATGAATTGTCAGAGTATCATAATATTGTTTGCGGTGTTGTAGCCATGTTGAGATATATAGATATACATCTAATAATATTATACTTCCAGTTAGAATCTGTTCATGAATTTGAATATTTATACTAATAACTTCAGTCCTATTATGTATCAAAGCCATAGTATCCTACCCTACTCTGCATATGTGAAGGCCACAGCAGCAGTGGGAACACTTATGGACATTATTCCTATTCTCAATGGCTTGCAAACAGTCCTTTGGACTGCTAGGCGCAAGTGCATGAAATGACCGGTGGAGGGCTCCCTCTGTCTAGGGCTTGCATGAAGATGTTCATCTGATGGATGACTCAAATAAATGCAGTTGCACGATCCTAACGTTCCTAACGAAACCCTGTTAATACTTGGTGAGGAAGGTAGCTTTATGAGTGTCTGTATGGGTCTCACACACTGAATTCCTTCCTCCCTCCTCCCAGTAACTGGACATTTTCAGTTAAGAAGAGATGTTGGGGTTTCTATTTTTCCACAAATCCTCTTTTATCCTCCTGCCGGCTTGAACGTTGTATGTACTAGAGGGTCACACACTTCTTAGCTTGTGTAGCTCATTGTGCATAGCAGGGACTCCTTACCTCCCTTCACTCCATCCCAGGAGCTACAGGCGGGCCATCCTCCTCTACATCAGCGACTGCCTACAAGTCTCCCCAACTTCCTACCTTATTATGATTATTTGTATTACCACAGCACATAGGAGCCCCAGTCATGAGCCAGGACCCCAGTGTGTTGGGCACTGTACAAACTCAGAATTAAAAGATGACCCCTGCCCCAAAGAGTTTGCAATCCCAGTATAAGAGAAAGAGAGAGATAGGAGAGTATAAGGAAACACTGAAATCACTGGTTTCAGTGTAGCAGCCATGTTAGTCTGTATTCGCAAAAAGAACAGGAGTACTTGTGGCACCTTAGAGACTAACACATTTATTTGAGCATAAGCTTTCATGGGCTACAGCCCACTTCTTCAGATGCATAGAATGGAACGTATAGTAAGGAGATATATATACATACAGAACATGAAAAGGTGGAAGTAGCCATATCAACTCTAAGAGGGTAATTAAGATAAGCAGGACGAAAAAAAATTTTGTGGTGATAATCAAGGTGGCCCATTTAAGACAGTTGACAAGAGGTTTGAGGATACTTAACATGCAGAAATAGATTCAATCTGTGTAATGACTCAGCCATTCCTAGTCTCTATTCAAGCCTAAGTAAATGGTATCTAGTTTGCATATTAATTCAAGTTCAGCAGTTTCTTGTTGGAGTCTGGTTTTGAAGCTTTTCTGCTGCAAAATTGCTACCTTTAAGTCTGTTACTGAGTAACCAGAAAGGTTGAGGTGTTCTCCTACAGGTTTTTAAATGTTATGATTCCTGATGTCAGATTTGTGTCCATTTATTCTTTGGCATAGAGACTTGCCCCATAACCTCAGCCGTGCTAAACACAACACCATTAACACCCTCAGGAACAACTCTGACACCATAATCAAAAAGGCTGACAAAGGAGGTGCTGTTGTTATCATGAATAAGTTAGAATATGAACAAGAGGCTGCTTGGCAGCTCTCTAACTCCACCTTCTATAAGCCATTATCCTCTGATCCCACTGAGGATTACCAAAAGAAACTACACCATCTACTCAAGAAACTCCCTGAAAAAGCACAGAATTCCTCAAGAGCTTCTTTTCCATGGGTCTATCCTTCCTCCGCCCATACCAAGGTCCTACAATCCTTTGCCCCTAGCTAACTATTCTATGTGCCCTGTTACCCCCTCTCCCCAGCAGGTCCCCCCACTTCTTGCCCATGTTAGGGGCTGTGTGTATGCCTCCATTCCCCCTTCCTCGAGACTCGCATTCCCTCATTCTCTCTCCTATGCCAGGAACTCTGTATCACTTCCCATTTATTCCCCCCACACACTTGCTAGGGGCTCTGTATGCCCACTTATGCGTCCCCTCATACCAGAGTCCTCCATTTCTCCCCCATGACAGTGGCTCTGTGTCCACCCCATGCTTCCTCTATTCTCCCCAACCCAACCATTATGATTTGTTTTCTTTCAGTCTGGGAGATTAGGCATTCAGGGTGTCACAGGCTGTTAAACTATGCTGGGAAGATGAGCAGAGTTGAGATTAGGGAGGCTTGTTATGCCGGAAGGCATTAACAGCTGTTGTCAATCAGTTCTTTGATCTACAGACAATCACAGAGGTGGATGAAGCTGTGGGTCTGCTAAACACATGGCAGGGGTTCCATATTTCCCCCCTTTTGTTTTTTTTCAGTTTTCCCCAAAATCAATAGGGTTCTGTCCAGCAATGCCTAGAACATTCCCTGAAATTTTGAAATTGCTCAGATGCGGTGTTCAGAGGTGTAACAGACTTCCCTGGTCCTGTTTCTGTCTCAGTCAACAGACCACTCAGAGACCCTTGTGCTGGTTCAACATGCATGTGCAGTTTATTTATAACTGAATCCTAGCACTCACTCATTCACTGCCTGCCTGCTTTCCTTCCTTTCACTTCCTTCCTGTGCCTATTTGTGAGTGCTGGCTAATGGCTTAATTAGCCTTTCTGCTCTGCTCTGCCCTGCCCTGCCTCACCCACAAATCAGGCACAGATCTGCCTCATCAACTCCAATCTGCTATGATTGGAGCTGCTGTGAACAGAGCTGACTCTGGGTTTCCTACCTAGCACTCTGTCACAAAAGGTTATCGTTTATTTGCCAGATACACAGACAGAAATACTGTCCAGTGTAGTGTAAGGCCTTCACAAGCTTAGCCAACAACACCGTAAAATGGGCCTAACAAGTATCTCTTTCATCTTATTTAATTCTGCTGTTAAGAATTAAAATCCCATCCCTACTGAAAGGAGGTCACTACCAGCAGCCTTCCAATGCACCTGTGCTTAGAGCAGTGGGCCCCAAACTTTTGAGGGCTCCACTCCTGGCACAGCCTGACGGAGTCGCAGCCCTGGGGTGGGTACATGGCCGGGGCCAAGGCTGGGTCTACAGTGGAGCAGGAGCCATAGCCAGGATCCAAGGCTGGAGCCGGAGGCAGGAGTGGAGCAGCAGCCAGGCTGTGGTTAGGGTGACCAGACATCCCAATAAAATTGGGACGGCCCTGATATCAAGCAGTATGGTCGGAATGCCATTTGTCTCAATATTTTGTTTCGGGCGCTTTTTTTTTTTTCTCTCTTGTTGCTTTGGTGGCAGTGACGGGCAGGGTGAGTGCCTTTTCAATTGTTACACTCACCCAGCTCTTCAGCGGCAAGTCCCTCAGTCGCCAACAGTATTCGGTGGCATTTCGGCAGTGGATACCTTTTTCTTTGGCGGCAAGATTTATTACCTGCCACCGAAATAAAGGTCATCAGTGACTGAAGGAACCTCTCCCAAAGTGCCACCAAAGACTCGGATGGGTGAGTGTAATAATTGAAAAGGTGCTCCCCCTGTGGCAGTCCCATATTTTGGAATTCTCATCTGGTCACCCTAGCTGTGGTGGAGGTTGGCAGCCAGCCCACTGCCATGTGTAGCTCCGAGACTGGCCAGGGGCTGAGGCTGGGAGCAGGGCCCGGAGATGAGCTGCACTGAGACTGGGGATGGGACCAGGAGCAAGGGACACAACTGTGGGCAGGACCGGAGCAGAGCTCGGGGGTGGGCAGGGGCTGGATGGCAATCCCACTCCGCCTCACATGGGGGCTGGCCCAGCCCCACCACCCAAAGGTTGCAGGGACACGTCCCACAGTTTGGGGACCTCTGACTTAGAGAAACAAGGCAGCATTTTCAAACTTGGGTGCCCAAAATGAAGCACCTAAACCCATGGCTAGGCCCCTCAATGGGCAGCCTGCTTTTCAGAGGTACTTGACCACCCTCACCTCTTGACATAAAAACATAAGAATGGCCATACTGGGTCAGACCAAAGGTCCCTCTGGCCCGGTATCCAGTCTTCTGACAGTGGCCAATGTCAGGTGTCCCAGACGGCATGAACAGGACAGGTAATCATCAAGTGATCCATCCCCTGTCAGTCACCCATTCCCAGCTTCTGTCAAACAGAGGCTAGGGACACCATCCCTGCCCATCCTGGCTAATAGCCATTGATGGATCTATCCTCCATGAATTTATTTAATTCTTTTTTTAACCCTGTTATAGTCTTGGCCTTCACAACATCCTCCGGCAAGGAGTTCCACAGGTTGACCTCACCAGTAGCTTTGGATACTTGGCCCTTCTTAACACTCAGCCTATTTATTTAGACAGATCGCAGAAAACAGTGGGCTAGCTCCTTGAGTACAATGCTGCTGAAGGTCAGGGAATTGCAAAGGTGGCCTTTGTCCTCTCCCATTTTGCTGGGTTTGCTGGCCCCCCCTGCTACAACTAAGAGCAGCCATCAGAATCTAAAACATTATCCTGAACAACAGCTCACACTCCCTTAGAATATTGGATCCAGCTGTAGTTGGCTCTCCTGGAAAAAGATATAATCAAAGGGCAAAGATAACGGTTAGCAGTTCGGAGGGACTTGTATTTGATGAGAGAAAGCAAAGGCCAAGATTATTTAGCCCAGCAAAGGGAAGGCTTAGCGACAGCTTGAGTAAAGTATTTTGGATTGACTTGTCATGCTGTGATGACTTGGGGCTATAGTTGTACGTAATCCTGATTGATTTTATGAGGTTGTATTATGAAAATTTGCTGTGTCATGAGTGCTACATGTAAGGAGATCCACCATTGCTGACAACCCCTGTAACAAGAGTGCTCCAGACAGATAAGTAGAAAGTGCTTATGACCCCACTCACATGTAGGGTGGCCAGATGTCCCGATTTTATAGGGACAGTCCTGATTTTTGGGTCTTTCTTATATAGGCTCCTATTACCCCCACCCCCGTCCCGATTTTCCACATTTGCTGTCTGGTCACCCTACTCATATGCAAACACCTGGAACAAAGGGTGAGTTGCCTCTTTGGAAATCCAGTTAGTTGGCCCTTTGACGGGGGATGGGCAGGGAGTGGGGGTGGGAGGGAGAAAAGGCAGGAGAAGTGGAAGTTACCAGGAGGAGAACAAGAGAGACCAGCAGACCAGGATGGGTTTTAAATGAAGGAACACACAGGAAAAGGGGCCAGAAAGAGGAAGCATGGGGCAGGAAAAAATGAATAAGGTCATAGAAGCTGGGAAGAGGCTCCATAAGAGAGAGCTCAGCCAGGGTGTAAGAGCCAGCACGAAGAGGGGACACCCTGCTCTTCTGGACCCAGATGGTTCCTCCAGAACTCACAAGGAAAGGGTGATAGAAAGCAGGGGACATTTGTGCTTTCATATATTTATTGTTTTCTAGGACCTGTACTCTCCTGTGCTGAACAGAATTAAATCGAAGAGCATAAAGATGTCAGACTGGGCAAAGCATGGCTGTGCGTGTGTATGTGCTTCACACCTTTTGGGTGGAGTTCTGGAAGAGGGGGAGTGTTAAGTAGTAGAGACCTGAAGGGTCAGCACTGCGCCCAGAGGAGCTAGGCAGCTGGAGAGCAGGTTCCAACACTCAGAGGAGGGTGCCAGATAAAGTCTGCACCCTGACAGTGTGACTAAGGTCCTGAGATTGGGGCAGTGGCTAAACTCGATTCAGGCTCCAGGAACTTGGAACACCCAGGGATCCAGACCACCATTGCCTTGGATTCCCCTTGCTGCACTCCTAGTTGGTGGACAGGAGGGGATGCTGAGTAGGATGTGTGACATATGCTCAGGGCCGGAGCTTCTATTTAAGCGACCCAGACGGTTGCCTAGGGCGCCAGGATTTGGGAGGGCGGCAATTCGGCGGCGAGGGGTCCTTCCGCGCTCTGGGTCTTTGGTGGCAATTCTGCGGTGGGTCCTTCACTCGCTCCAGGACCCACCGCCAAAGTGCTCCAAAGACCCGGAGCACGGAAGGACCTCCCCCTGCTACCGAATTGCTGCCAATGACCGGGAGCGCGGAAGGACCCCCGCCTAGGGCGCCAAATACCCTGGCACCGCTCCTGCACATGCTATCCCCTACTACAAGAACAAGGAAATGCAATGAATGGAAGGTAATACTGGCTCAAACACCACTGAGTCAGCCTCTGCAATTCATTGCTTTAGGCAGTTAATGCATCAAATATCGTCACTGAATTTCTTAAAGGGCTGTATAATTCCATCGCTCCTAAGAACACTTGCAGTTTTCACTAGCTAAGGGTAAGCCAATCCTACACTTCAGGATGCCCACTGATGGCTAAGGGGGCCAGAAAGGAATAGCCAGTTACTACATATAGCACTGGAAGACTAACTGAACTATGCATTTTTTTTCATTCCCCTGGCATGTCAGGTAAGGGCAACTCTCAGAGGCCAGACAGTGGATTTGGACCAATGGTATGACTTGGCCTGGCAAATCTATATAGTGGTCCACAGCTTTTTGAAGACATGTTCCCCTCATAAACCACTAGTGTGATACAGTGGTTAGCGCAGGGGAGCTGGTAGCTAGGACGCCTGGGTTCTAGTGTCAGCTCTGGGAAGGAGTATAATCTAGTAGTTAGAGGAGGGGGACTAGGAGACAGGACACTTTTGAGGTCAGACCAGACTATCATAATAGTATTTTCTGGCATTAATATCTATGAGTATGAGAAATGTCCCAGTATACAACAAAAACACAGCAAAGCCACGATATACAAATATTTCTAGCACCAGAAAGTATTTGTTATATGGCCAAGACCTAAGAGGCAGAGTTTAAAAGAAAGATCAGATCCAATGACCAAACATAATAGATTAAGGCAGAGGATTACTTTGATTGGGAATGGATGTGTTGAATGTGACACATAGCCTAGCCCAAGGAACTCTGCCTAATTAATTTTGCAGTCTTTGTGTTTTTCACCTTATGAGATTTGGCATGTTTTATCTGGCTAACTTCTTTGCTGAAGGTTGGGGAGCTGCCCCTTCTCTTTCTGTGCTTATTTAGTAACTGCACACTCTGGTTCACAATGTGAGAAATAGCTCTTGAATTCTTTGCATCTGTATGTTACATGTTAGTGTCCATATAAAAACACTCAGCCATTTCAGTTTTGTTTCTAGAGTTTAACACTTAATACTGCTATGAGTTGAGAAGACATCAGTCTCATTTCAGCTAGCCAGCAGGGTCATGCTCTCCCCCTGGGACCCGTACAATAACTATGTAATTCTGTCTTGATATCTGGATGTTTATTTGAACATGGATATACCACTTTTACCCTCAAATCAATTTCCCCTACTTTTTTTAAAAAACTCTTGATTTCTTATTTGCCCCTGCAGCTTTAATAAGAGAGTGGCTTCTATTAAATTTAGATTACTTTCCCTTGAGAATTACAGGATAAAAATGCAGCTAACATATCAGAGGAACTGCTAAACAAGGACAGCTTCTAAACAGATACAGGATCTAACTTTCAGAGGTTCTGAGCTCCTGAAGCTCCCACTAACCTCAACAGGAGCTGCAGGTATCCAGTAACCAATATCAGAGCCATAATGTACTTCCCTTGCAAAATTAGAGCATTAGTTTAATCTGAGCTGCTACTGCCCACATCAAGAGGAATACATTTCAGTAGGAATTTGCTTGACTAAGGACTGGAAGCAGCCTTACTGTAGAAAGTGCTGTTTAAAAATTGATTCAGCAGGATATGATGATATTAGGGAATGAATCATACCAGCGTGGATGGTAACACACTGGGAGAGAAGTATTTTGAATAAGTGTTGTATTTATTATATAAAGTATAAAACTTCCTCATCTGAATCGCATATTATTGCTGAAAGGTGAACTGAATTTTTTTTTAAAGTTCAAAAGTTAAGATAATTAACAACAGATTGTGAAGTCTTAATTACAAACAAATACATTTATAAAAAATGAGTTTATTTTATTAAGTTTGCAAAGATTAGAGTCCAGGATTCAGTAGAGTTTTTTTTTTTTTTACCTGTGGTATGAAAAGATGTCACCACAAATTCCTAAGATCTGAACCACCAGCTTTTCACTCAGTGACCTCAATGCCTTCTTGCAACTCACTTATGGAAGTGAGGGCTGCAAAACGGGGCCCTTAAGGAAAGGAAGGAGATCTGCAAATAAGAACACCTCTTCTCCACCCCCGCTCTCTAAAAGAGAACAGTGATTGAATAGCCACACTGCAGAAGTAGCCTTTAGCTGTGTATAACACTTATTTGTGAGTTCCTTTGAAGACAAACCCTCTTACCTCTTAAACATCCACAGCCCTTACTTAGCTCAAGTACCACCATTTGGATTGAAGTAGAGCTTTTTCTTTGTCAGTTTCGCTCTGTTTGCTACAGTGTATATATCTATGTATAGAAACATCTAAATTTTCAGAAATAACTAATGATTTTTTGAGTGTCTCACTCAGTTCTTTGGTACTCAACTTGAGACATGACAAAAAGAGGCCTGATTTTCAGAAAGTGCTGAGCACTCACCCTCTGAAAATCAGGCCCCTTTAAGGGGTCTCAATTTGGGCACCCAAAATCGTTAGACACTTTTGATTAAACTTGAGGTCTAAGTTTTCAAAACATTTGCCTGAGGAATCTCAGCTGTTTGACTCGTAAATAGAGGCTATTTCCTTTGTGTAAGGTTGACCATATGTCCTAGAATAAGTCATTCCACTGTGAATACAAGGTGGCTAGATAAGATTGCCTTTTATTTAAAAAATCACCCCATGAGTACGATCTTGCTGAGTTCAACAAGGGTTGAGAGTGCTCTGCATCTTGCAGCATCAGCCCCCATTTACCCCCTGCATCCTCTTACCCTCCAGTCCCAGTGAGATGGTATTTCAACCACAGCTCATCAGGGATGGATGAACTAAGTCAGACAAAAATCAGATCCTTAGCTCAAAATGAACTACTTTGGAGCTCTGAATAATGTCTTCCCTTCTCCAACATTATTATTTATTTCCATGGGCTTCTGTGCTAGGCCCTGAGGAAAAGCAGAGTTGCCAGCCTCCCACAGGAAACACAAAGTCCTGCTGAATTGCCAATTTAACCATAAACAGATAGCTCTCAAAAACCTCATCTGAAGACAGTCAGCTTTGGATTGTTCTGCCAAAGTTTGGACTTTTGTGGGGCCTCCCCTCCCTTTTGAGGCTTTCATGCATCAGTGTGACATGAAGCCGAGGGACTTTTAGACTTTACATATTGGTGCTATGTTGAAGCAGGATCTTTTTGAAAGAGTCCTCTTCCACTAATCAACTAAATCAATGCAGTAAAGCCTTAATCATTCATAATTACATTTGAGTGCCTGAAGCACTTCCGGAGATTATGTAGTGCAAGGATTTACTGTAACTAAGAGCTGAGCTACAGTGACATCCTACTTAGGGCCCTATATGAATTTCAGTCATTTTGTGGGAGCAAGGGATGTACTAGATCAAGATACAAATTGGCTCTTCAGAGCCAGCTAATTAGACCATGCTTAATTAGGGAGAACAGAAAGTGTTCTGTTAAATTTCAGATTTCTCTTACCATAAGGCCTCAATGTGAGAATACTTGAAACAGGATAAGTGACTTTGCAGCAAACAAATGCAAGATGAATGTTATAATGAAGGTGTTTATTGAAAAGGACAGCGCAATACTTATAATGCTTATACAGCACTTTACAAACATTGAACTACAGTACTTCATCTTCACAACACACCTGTGCTACACCCATATTAGAGATGAGAAAGCTAAAGGCTTTCTGAGCGTTAAGTAATGGTACTAAACATGGAGTCGCCCTCAGGCCACAAAGGAACACTGCTGCCAGGACCAGGATTAGAACCCAGGAAGCCTGTCAGAACATCAGACCATCGCTCTCACCAGGTTTCAGCAATTCCTCATATAACTTATGTTAGAAAAAAAAAGCACAGCAAACAGGCTTTAGTTGCTGAAATAAATTTATTTCTGAAAGGTGACTTCAGCAATAACTGCTTCTTTAAAATGTTCGTTTAGGGTAAAAGAATTTTCCCCTCCTAATATCAGGCGATACCAAAATAGCTAGATTACAAATTGAAAGGATTATATAGATAACCTACCTGTATATGTCTCCATCCTTGAATACAAGTTCTTTCAGTCAGGTAGTACATTCCCCTACAACTGCTGGGTTCAACCTTGCCAATAACATTTTACTGAACTGAAATCAATTACAGAATCCCTTTTTCATGTGATTTTTATTCACTATTTTGCTAAATACAGATACAACACAAGGAGAGTAAAACTAGTATGGGATCAGTTACAGTACTATTATATACATCATAAAACAAACTTAGGATGCTCTTTCCATTCCTCATTTACACACTTCTGTTTAAAATCAAATCCCTCTGGGATATACATTCACTCTGTTGTCAAGCTGATCAGTTTGGACCTTAATGAACTGTACACTATGATTATCATTTCTGTGCTCATATCTGGCTTCCTTAGACTAGTATTTAGAAAATGAATCCCACTTCACCCACCCGTGCAGCATCAATAGCTTTGTAGACTCCAGTTTGCTGTTTCTATCGCTCCTACCACAGGAAGACCCTGATGCTGACTAGGGCCCTCGAGGTGTTACTGTAACACAATTTTAAAAATTTACCCAAACGTTGTTAGAAATGCAAAATTTTCAGATCCAGAAAAGTCTTATGGCAGGATCCTGATCAATATATGGTATTGTTTCCTATGCTGACGGCATCAGAGCATGCAGGTAAATCACATTTTCAGTAAGCTTTCCACAGACTGGACAATATATCTTCAACCTACATATGCGGCATGCTCACCTCTCCCATACATGCAATCAAGTCTCATTCCTCATGATCTAGGAGAAACACAAGAGGTTATCTCCAGCCCTATCAATTTCAACAGGCTTATTCAAGGGTCGTATTTTGGTCTCAGGCTTGTACGTGGAACTCTCATGAAAGTCAGTGGCAGTCATGGTTCCACATGAATTTCTGGTTAGTTAAAATACAAAGCTATTGCTGGCAATGCAGTTTAAACAGAAACTTCCTACCAGCCTCTCCTGTAAAATGAATGTGCGTCCAGCAGTGCCAGTATTTTTAGCAATTATTTTTTAGAGAGAAGTCCCCGAAGCAGGTTCCTGCACCTCAAAGCTCAGGATGTTATTGTTTTGTCTTCCAAAGGATGTTGTTTCATTGAAGCTGTAAACAATTGATTTTGATAGTGGTTGGATAAGGCTGTCTCATTGTGGTCAAACACAGCAGGCAGGAAATCCACTAAGCTCCTGAGAAACCTTTTCTGCCTGGGAAAGACGTGTTATCATAAAGCACCTGCATAGTTAATCCCTTTGCAAACTCCCTTGCTTTATGAAAGGGACAGAATTGGTTGATTTTGGATACACAGAGTCAACCTCCCTTGTGGAAAGAAATATAAAAGACTTTTTCCCACAAGAATTACTTCAATTTATCAGTCAGGATGAACCCGTGACCTCACTCATCCAGTGGGGTTTCTGGGGCTTAAGTCTTGGGAAAGGCACATGAGCTGGCAAATATGCATTTGGACAGTAGGGACCTACCCTAATCATTACCTGTTCCACTGGGGGAATGTTTAAATAAGAGCACTGAACAGGAATGCAATATGAGGCCTGTCACAGCAGCATTATATCAAGAATATGGTCCCTACATCACTGGGTAAGAAAGAAAAAAAAATTGCCAACTCATACAGCATGTTCTTTCCTGGACAACCACCATGGCCACGTAACCTTGGCTGGATAGCCGAGTTATTCCATGGCAATGGGGGAAGGATTCCACGCCAGTGGATAAAAGCCTTGTGTCTCCCACATTCTGCAAACTCCATTAACCTCATTTTATGAAGCATCTCCCCTAGATAACAGCCCTTACAAATAATTCACAACTATTTATACTTGTGTCGTTATCCCCACTGGCATTAAATTACAGTAATAAGAAGAACTAAAAGTATTCCATTACGTAACAAAAGACGTGCCCCTCTCAGATAATTTTCAATGAAGAAAAAAGACAGAAAGGGATTTTCAGAAGTGCTCAACATTGGCCTAACTTTGCTCCTACTGAAGACTATGCCGGTTTCACCATTGACTTGAATGGGAATAAAATGAAGCCACCATAAGCTTATTGTGGTAAAATGTTTCCCTCCACAGAACAACTTCAACTCAACTGGAGGTTCATTAAAACAGCATCTGCCTACTGCAACACATGGAAATAATCTGAAATTTTTCACTGTAAGACTTCATAAAATGTATAGTCAACCCATGGAATTCACTCACATATGTAATACTGTCATGTTAAAGGATACACTAACAGAATTGGATTATTTTATGATCATTAACAATATATATTACAGCTGAAACAAGATGAGGAATTAGAGTTTCAGGTTACAAACTAACAGCTTGTAGGGGTCAGGAAGGAAGATTTTTCCCTACCCATGTACGACATTGCATGCTAGAATAGGTATGGGGATTTTTAACTTTCTCCTGAAAGATTGGAATTGGCCAGTGTCAGAAGCAGAATATCAGAGAAAAGATATTTTAATATCCCAAGGATAACACAGATTTGGGCAGGAAGTAGCAGAGTCTTATATGGAAACATATTTGATAATGTGCTCTTCAGTCTAGCAGACAAAGGTATAACATGATCCAATAGCTGGAAGCTGAAGCTAGAAAAATTCAGACTGGAAATAAGGCATAAATTGTTTAACAGTGAAGGTAATTAACCACTGAAATAATTTACAAAGAATTATGGTGCATTCTCCATTATTGGAAATTTTAAAATCAAGAGTGGATGTTTTTCTGAAAGATCTGCTCTAGGAATTATTTTGGGGATGTTCCATGGCCTGTGTTATACAGAAGATCAGACTAGATGATCACAAATGGTCTTATCTGACACTGGAATCTATGAATTTGTTCAGACTCTTAATTTTTACATTTGCTTATTACATTAGAAAATGGTGAATGATGCATTTCTTATTTAGTAGATTAAGGTTTTACTTGTGATTTTTGTCAAGTTCTAATTGGATGGAAATTAGAATTCAGTTTCTATTTTTTTCCATTATTAAATAAAACACTATCTTAAATGTGTTGGTTACATATGAAACAAAGTTTTATCAAAACATGCCTTGTATTTATAACTGACTGATTATTAAAGAGAGGAAGTATTATTATTATCTCAAATCATGACTAGGGCTCATCAGTGCTACGATAATGCAAGTTAATAATCAATTGTCTCCAGTTAGTAAATTGAACCAATTATTTCTGGTCACAATTTTCCTTCAAGATTTTACAAGGAGTAAATCTCATCCTCAAACACCTCATTTTTATTCAACATTGAAAAAAGAAAACAAGATTTCCTGCGTTTTCAACTCAAATCAGTTTCTTAATTTTGAATTGACTAGTCATTGAACTGAACTAGTTGAATAAACTGAAATTAAGAAAATATTCTTTGTACCTGTAAAAGAGGCTAATAGTTTCAAGAGATGGTTTAGCACTTCAGCAAGCTCTGGTTTCTGGCACTTAGCCAGTGACTTCAACCGACTGGTTTAAACTTTCTATAAAACTTCAGAAACAAATATGAACTGCATACTTTTTAAAATTTCATTTAATTGATTTTAATAGATTATAGTAAGTTTAGGATTTAATATAGGTTGACAATTTCAAATTTTACTTTAAATAGGTTTATTTTTAAAAAGAAAAATGTAATTAATTTAAATATCTGATTTTTCAAAATAGATTTTAATCTACAATGGATAGAATGCATCTTAAGCAACCCTCTAGTACAAAGGCTGATGGATTTCATTATAATAGAAAATCCTGAACTAAAGAAAGATTATTTAAAAGATATAGTTTAGGGAAAGCCTGTGTTAACCCAAAATTATTTGGTGCTTATTTTTACACCCTCATACACACACAATTTTCCCCATTCTTTCCTTACCTTTATCAAAACAAACATTTAAAAACAGTGACAGTATGAGGTTCAGACAAAAACCCACACAGTCACTCACTTTTGTTGAAAGACATTCTACCACACGCAGTATTGAACTAAATTGCATAAGAGCAGATCATGGAAACCTGTGAGATTGAGTCCAGGTATGAGGTGGTGTTTCTGATACATTCTAGTTATGGTGGTCTACCCCAGAGGTATTTCAGTGACTGGCAGTTTGTAAAGTACTTTGGGATGCATCTAGATTAGAAGTGCTAATATTAGGAATTATGTGCCACTGAGCAAAGGGAGAGGAGCCTCATCAGAAAAGCATCAACATAAATGGAGTGAATTCTACAGACAAACAACTGAACTCAAGATTATTATATTTTAGGTGTTAAATTCAATACTATAACTAAACATTATAAAATACAACAATTCAAAAACATAATGCACTAAAAGTATACAAAGACAAATCTAAGGAACCAACACAGGGGTGGAAATGACTATGAGAAATTAAGGGAAATGCAAATTAAGGACCACCATACATGGCCATACAAAAACCCCATCTTTACCAATACACCCATATGGATCATACTAAAAAAAATACCTAGAGAAAAAATTATGGGGGTTCTGAAACTGGGTCATTTGACTGAAACATATGTTGAAGCGAGTGCCACACTACGACGAAGTCTAGTACTACGCTAAAGGCCAATTGCCTTGCAACCCACGGCCTTGTGCACAGGGGGACACTCAGGAAAGTTCAGCTAAAGGCATGAAGTCAACGTGCACAATTTATAGCACATTGCACCAGTATGGCTGTGCTCATTCAGGAGTAAAGTAGCCTTAGTTTGCTGTAGCTTAATCCTACAGTGAACTAAGGCCCCTTTACTTTTGAATGAGAGCAGCCACACAGCGGTTTAATAAGCTTTAACAAGTGCACTGACCATAGCTTTAAGTTGACTTGTCTGCACAGGGACACTCAGGAAAGTTAGGACAAGCCCTAAAATGCAGTAGTGGAATCCCTAGAAACTGGATGAGATTTGAATGAAGTAACGGAAAAGGTGGCACCAAGGCAGTGAAATTCAGCAACTTAATAAATAAAGCTTTTGATAATCAATCAATCAGTTAAATGTGATACTCAGTAACTATAACTGTAGCTTTCTCTGATAATGTCAGCAGTGACACTGGTCGAAGGGAATGCAGATTCCAGTGAATAAAGACAAAATGAGGCTATGGCCCTGGGGGAAGGCTACAATCCAGTTTGAGAAGGTCCTGTTCTTGTAGACCTTGTAAAGTTCCCGGTCTCTGAGTACAGGAAGCCAGAGAGTCAGGGTATGCCTACACTTACAATGCTGCTGCTGCACCACTGTAGCACTCCGATGTTGACACTGCCTACACCAACAAGAAGGGCTCTCCCATCCATGTAGGTAATCCACTTCCCAGAGAGGTCGTAGCTAAGCCCATGTCTATACTACAAATTATGTCGATGGAACTTACCTCAGCATACAGCCGCCAGTTATTAAATCGCTTGTGTGTGCGCACAATGGCAATGTGCATCCTCACCAGGAGTGTTTGCATTAATTCTATCATCAGTATGGGGCACTGTGGGATGTCTCCTGGAGGCCAGTAACAGTCGATGTAAGCAACACAATATCTATGCTGACACTGCGTTGTCCTAATTACATCAACCGTGACTCTACACCGCTTGACATGGTGTTACTGAATCGGCGTAGAGGTACTTATGTCAGCGGGATCCACATTTAAGTGAAGACACTTGCACAGCTAGGTCGATGCAGGGCAGCTTACATCGGCCTAACCCCGTAGTGTAGGCCAGTCCTAAATTGACAGAAGAATTCTGTAGTGTTGTCTACACTGAGGGCTAGGTTTGTATAGCTATGTCTTTCAGGGGGTTGAAATTTCACACCCCTGACACACAAAGCTATACCAATTTCAGTTCCCAGTGTAGATAGACCAGCCCTAAATACTACCATGGGCTTGTCTACACTTAGATTTTATAGCACTCTAACTTGCTAGCTCAGGAGTGTGAAAAATCATCCCCCTGAGCACAGCAAGTGTGAGCACTTTAAAGTGCTAGTGTAGATAGGCTCAGAGCGCTCGGAGCCGTGCTCCGAGCGCTCAGAGCTAATCCCCTCATGTAGTTGGATTACCAGGAGCACTGGGAGAGCTCTCTCCCAGTGCTTGCACACAACCACACTGGCACTACAAAGTGCTGCTGCGGGACCGTTCCCATAGCAGCTCTTTGAAGTTTCCAGTAAAGACATACCATACAGAAAGTCAAGGACTAAAGTGGGCTGCTTTTCAGATTGCCAAGCGCTTACCCCTCCCACTGAAATCACTGAAAGCCTGAAGTGCTCACCACCTTGGAGTGGGGTGGAGTGACAGGGAGGGGAAATGAGGCCAGAATTATTTAAGAGGCTAACCTTAGGTACCAAGGTTTTCAGCATACCAGAGAGCTTAGGTACCAAGGTACCGAGGTTTGACTATTTTGGCCAAAGTTCGCAGCTGCACATCCCACTAGAGAGCTGGCTATAAAGACAGGTTTGATTAAAACAGAACCTGAGCATGAGAAGGATTCTCTTTAGAACTGTCCCTCAAAGGGCTCTAGATAAAACCAATAAAATCTGATATATGCAGATTGAGTAGAATTGCCCAATTAAAAAACAAAAACTATTCCAGAAATATGCTCGAGTCTCCATTTCATCTGTCTCATTTCAAACAATTTAGATAGACAGGTCAGATAGCAAGTGGGTATTTTATAGAAGATTTTTGTTTTGTTACTGGAGCCCATACCTTTAATAGGCTTTATCTTTCCAAGGAAATATTTGGCGGATAAACTTTTATACTCCTTTTTGGAAGAGTGTTTAGTTCTGGCTGTAATTAATCCCTCATTACTGGGAATATTTTCTTTTCAGGAGCCCAACAGGCTCTCTGGTATGCTGAAAACAGTCGGCCTTTTCAGAAGGCAGCCAAGCAATTTGGCTCAAGATAAAACAAAGGGAACAAGCTGGGCTAGAACATTTATTGGTAATGAACCGAATGCCAGAAGGAACATGCCTAACCTCTTAAAAGGACATGGGGGCACTTACAATGGGGGGAGGGGAGGGAAATCAGTCCTTGCTCATTTGAACTTTCTTGACAGGTCTTTAGTATAGGTTGTGTCCTGCCAAGGGTCTCCCATGGCAGGGGTTACAAAATGGTAGCACAACCTAGGACTAAAATGATTACTGGGAGAATGGAGTTGTATTACTGAAGGTTTTTAATGGCACAAGTACACGGCAGCTGCAGACAATGACCAAGATACCTGCGTTTTACAATATCTAGATTAAGGGTGGGGAAACAAACTGGTGAAACTGCACCATTTGTGGAATGGCAGAAGCCAGCTAGAATTGTGCAAGCGCAGCTTCCACAAGCACATTTCTGGACCTTTTAATCTTGCTCGTGCAGGCTGGAAATGTTGGTATCACCAGGTTGTATTTCAATCAAAAAGCATGGGAGCAATTCACCTTGGAACAAGTAATTAAATTGCTGAGGGTGGCATAATGGAAGCATTGTGCCCCCATTCTCTCCCCAGTATGTATATGCCAACTGAACAATTACAGATTACTTTCCTCCATCTCTCCAAAAGCAGGAGAGTGAGCCTGTTTCCATCCTGCACCATAACTGGCAAAAAAAAGAGTGTGGGGCCTGTTTTGGACGAAGGTTGCTTCAATACACGCTGCTCTTATTCAAACGCTGTCTATCTCTAATGCACAGTTCTAGTCCCAGCTAAGCCTGTGGTTTTGTCCAGAAAACTGTATAGACAGAGCATTTCTTATAAAGCCAGCTGATTCCCTAAAGCTGAGGGGCTTCCAGAACGCTGTGGTGGTATTAGGTAAAGAAAGGGCAGAGCAGATTACTTATCAGTGCCATTTGCCCTCAGAACTGGGGGTTCTACACCTAGCAAGTCTAGAACCCACATCCCTCACTCTAACACTCCCTGGAAGTAAAGCTGCAGGATATCCCCTCCTTCTTTGCATATCGCCCTTGGTCCTGGTCAGGATTCTCCATTCAGACATTGTGTAGGGAAGCAAGAGGAAGAGGAAGAATTTAAATTGTGTCCTGGAATAACCACTTGGGTAGCTTTTAGAGGCCATATAATCAACAGTATCAAATCTGTAGGCTCTTAGAGTATGGCTACATTTGCACTTCAAAGCGCTGCCGCGGCAGAGCTTTGAAGTTTCGAGTGTGGTCGCAGCGCCAGCGCTGGGAGAGCTCTCCCCGCGCTGCACGTACTCCACATCCTCTATGGGTATAGCTTGCAGTACTGGGAGCTGCGCTCCCAGCACTGCGGCACTGTTTACACTGAGGCTTTACAGCGCTGTATCTTGCAGCTCTCAGGCGGGTGTTTTTTTCACACCCCTGAGCGCGAAAGTTGCAGCGCTGTAAAGCACCTATGTAGCCGTGGCCTCAGTGTAGGTCTTTTTCGTAGCAGAGACAGGGGCTTAGAATTAATCTATGTGGTGCTTTGTTTTACAACTGCTACAGTTACAGCTACTTTGTTTGAATAGAGATCGCATTTCGAAATGCACTTAAGACCCACTTTCATCAGCAACTGGGGCACTTAAAAGTACAACCAGGGAGAATTTTTAGAACACGGTTCAGATAACACAGAAGCATTAACTCCCTGTCCCAAACCAGGAACCTTTGAAATCTTCACAAGATATGAACAAGAATTAAACCCTTAAGATGCTGGAATGGATATTGTGCACTAGACTAGAATGTTCTGTGTTTAAAGGGGAAAGAAGGAGTCTAAACACTACAATTTCACTTAGAAAACTTCACAATACAAACAGCCTCATTTTGTCCCTTCACCCTTCTTTCCTCCTTTGATCCTTCATCTTCCACCTCCCTACCCATCAAATACATTTGTTACTATTAGATTTTCATTCCCTGCATTTTGTTGGGTTATGGCACAAACCGTTTGATTCACAAAGGAATTTATGTGACTGACTCTCTGGGCGCCTAATGCCAACATTTAGGCACCACTGAAATTCACAAAATCACTGCTCAGCTGCTGCCTAGCCCTAAAGGTGTCTATACCCATAAACAAGCACGTTTCCACTAGGGGGCATGTGCAAAGCCCCCTAAGTCCTGATGCTGCTAATAAGCTGCTCAGAGCCCTACCTCACGCCTAAGGCCCAGCAGGGATTCTCAGATGTGGCATTCCCTTATCCATCTCACCTGCAGGACCCAAGGTGATAAAGCATGCCTAACCTGCACAGAAGACAGCCAGGAAGGCGGTGAACAGGTCAAAATTTTAGGCGTGGACTGGCTGGCATATGTGCATCCCAGAATACCTAAAAACCCAGTGGGACGTGTGAAACCCAGCTTTGAATCCCCAAACCGCCTGATTTGGAGGAGGGACTTGAACCCAGGTCTCCCACTGACCACTAGGCTATACAGTCACTCTCGCTTTCATGCTCTCAAAGAATATTTCATTATTAATACAACATGGAACAGCTCTAACAGAAAGAGATCCACCCAAGACTAGCCAATAGCCTAGTGGTAAGGGAGTCACCTGGTTGGTGGAAGAACCGGGGGTTCTAGCCCCTGCTCCAAATCAGGCAGACTAGAGATTTGAAAACTGGTCTCCCAGGTGGATGCCATAACTACTGGGAAAATGGCAATAATGGGGTGGCCTCTCTTGCTCTCACCAGTTTTTCCTGACAATGGGCTGATATGGCCTAAATCCAGGAGAGGACCTGAGATAAGTGCCTAGCAAACAGGATCAACGGAAGTTAGATGCATAAATACTGAAATGGATCTGGGCCCTGAGCACCACCTTCTTCCTCTGCATTTCATTACTGGCTAGTTTACGCGGGTCCCCATTCAGCTTGTTGCTTTCTGAAAATCCCTTTCTTAGGGATCTAACTCTCCCAATGCAATACATAAGGAGCCTGAGCAATTCACTCAGGGGCTGTTATTTCCACTGGCAGCAGGGCACCTATTAATTAGGCATTGCAACACCTAACTCCCCTTTATATTTACAGTCAATACTATAACTTGGGCATGGAAATACTCAGTAAATTTCACAGAAAAGGTGTGTGCATCAACACATGCAAGAGCATAGTGAGGGGCGCTGAAAGGCAAGGCCCGGGGAAGTTACAGAGTGAGCTCACCCCACAGCAGCAGTTCCCCACGCCAGCTGTTGTGACTTCGTGCTGTGAGCTAAATGCACTAATCAGCGCCCCTCTGTAAATGGAGAAAGAAAGGCAGATGGGCCAAACTTGAGTGAAGCTGTGACCCTGTGCACCAGGTTACAAGGCCACTCTGCCTGGGGGCATAATCAAATACGTTTTACAACCATTTCCAAGATTTCACAGACTTTATTCAAATTCATGATTTCCATGATCACTGTGACAAAAATCAGCCTTACTTATGACCCACAGTACAAAGAGCAGATGCTCCAGCTGATGCCGTGAAGCACTTCCCTTTCACAATTTGTTTAAAGCTGAAGGACAAATGTGTTATACTTCTAAGCAAGTTGTTTGCAAGTTACATGATAAACACTAGCATTTAACTAGAGACTATCATTACAGTTCATGACGCAGAGGATGGAAGACATTTTCTGTTAAGTCAGCAAATACACAGAGGAGGTGTTTAAACATGTACAACATGTACAACAGAATTTCCACAACAACGTAAGACACACAGATATAACTTAGATGGAGCCAAGGCTCTTGTTTACAACTTAGATGGAGCCAAGGCTCTTGTTTACAATGTTCAGCAATAAAGGCACAATCTTTTTGTAAACATGTACTCATCTCACATCAGCTATCTAGAGTAGCATTCAAAGCATTTGATGGAGGTATATCAAGTCATAGCACTCCATTGCCTATGAACACTTTACCTTTGTAAAAAAGTTTCAATATTCAATAGATCACTATTAGGTCTCCACTGTAAGTATTATGATGAATTTATGCAGAAAGTCTTTCTTCTTGCCTG
Source organism: Chelonoidis abingdonii (assembly GCF_003597395.2). Classification (NCBI taxonomy): domain Eukaryota; kingdom Metazoa; phylum Chordata; order Testudines; family Testudinidae; genus Chelonoidis; species Chelonoidis abingdonii. The sequence continues at coordinate 174,029,901 of NC_133771.1, forward strand.
TATTGGGGAACAAGAAGTTTCATATACTGTGGTTTTCCCCATGGCAATTAAAGCTTCAGATTTCACTCACTGACACATTCATGCCTGTAAATTTGTATTTATTTTTTTGTTCTATGTATTGTGCTAAAGACAGAATCCCTCAAACAGAAGGACTGGTTTAAAATTTACAACACATTTATATTAAAAATACGGTTAAAATATCAATCCCTTTCAGTTGTATGTCTGCTTAGTCCCTCTCTCCCCAGTAATGGATTGTGCATCAGGAAAGTATGACTTTGGGCAAATGAATTAACCAAATGTATTGACTTCATTAAAAACTTACTGGCCATTTGTTATGACATTTATATTTTGAGATGCAAGATTCTTTACCATAAGGTTCTGAGCATGCACTGCTTTCAGGAGGGTGGACAACATTCATAGAAACCTTTACCAATGAGACTACCAAATTTGAAAAACGCTATGATAAATATTCAATATAAAGTTAAAACTGTTTATGCCTCAGGCAAAATGAATTGTGCATCTTCATTCAGTAATACTGCACGACTGACATCAATAGTCTAACAAAATTCGTACTACTCATACATACAAATCCAGTGATTATTTTAATCAGTGCAGTTCACTATTACATGAAACTTGTGCATTTCTAGAGTATTTTCCATCTGCCTCACACGGCTGATTCTGACTGTTTTTTTAACACAGTGTTATTCCTTTCATGCTCTGTAGGACTGTCAACTGGTACCTGCAGAAAGAATTAAGGGATTAAATAGTTATACAAATGAAGCTATCCCTGACTTCAGTTTGCCTGTGAACAATTAGACTAATCACTAAATTCTAAATTAGCCAGTTAGACTACACTACTGTTTTAGAAACTAGATTTGGTGAATAATTAGTCTGAGTTAGACAATAATAGAAAGACATAAAAAACAGATTCCCTTTCCCCTCCAATTTTTGATTAAAAATTATACGGAATTTAGATCGCCTATAAATTATATAATTTTCCCATCTATATTACAGGTAGAGCATTGACATGGAGATTAACATTCAGTTCATCCCCAGTGTATTTAAATACAATAGAGGAGAATCTTGAAAATAAGGAAATCCTGCTGTAACTTATAGGTACATGTGAATTACCTAAAGTAGGCAGAAAACTGTGTGATAGATGCTGTTACAGTAAGACTTCACAAAGGTATCTTCATTTCCTTGAAGGTCAAGAAAACTACAGGATGGAAAGATTTCAATGGTTTACCCTCATTTAAACAACTAGTGACTACATAATATATTGCAAAGCTAACAGCTGGGGTGAACATCTTGTGATCTACTGAAGAACCTAAAGCAATGCTTATTGCTCAACTTTCCCGCACTTCAAAAGGAACAAAAAGAGATTGGCAGCCTGTCAGGGAAATCCGCTGGCAGGCCGGGACAGTTTGTTTACCTGGAGCGTCCGCAGTGTCGGCTGATCGCAGCTCCCACTAGCTGCGGTTCTCCATTTCAGGCCAATGGGGGCTGCGGGAAGCGGTGGCCAGCATATCCCTCGGGCTGCACCACCCCACTTCCCGCAGCCCCCATTGGCCTGAAATGGAGAACCGCAGCTAGTGGTAGCTGCGATCAGCCGACACTGCGGATGCTGCAAGTAAACAAACCATCCCGGCCCGCCAGCGGATTTCCCTGATGGGCACCGTGCCAAAAGGTTGCCAATCCCTAGGATACACCAAAACCACACTCAATAAATTCGTCATGGCATGAAACTCTCCCATGCCTTTCTTTTAGACACGTGGACCGCACTTTTTGGGAAGACCATTATATCACTGAAATGCCAAATGTACAGCACGTACTCCTAAGCCACGTACTCCTGCTTAGAGATATACACATATCGGTTACATAGAGAACTAATCAGATAACTGAGGGCAGGTCCTGAAATGTATCGATTGCTCTAGCTGAATTAGGAAGCTGTCACATATTGTAATTTCATGAGTATTTAACATCAAAATACAAGTCAAATATTTAAGTGCAATAATACAACCAAAATAAAAAAGGTTAAATCACTTACAGCTTTAATGTCTGTATTCAAAATCCCGGAATTTACAGTGTGTCTCCGCAAATCAGATTTGATTAAGGCTGAAACAAAGAAAACATTTATAACTCCCAACTTTCCCATAACACGACCATTCCAGGAGTCTGATTGTACCATTATGGCACAGATGTGGCAGTTACTTTATCACTTGTTCACAAAAGATTTCTTTATTTGCACTCTGACTTATTCACCTACCAACAGTATTCACAAATTTTAAACTTGCCCCTCACAGAAATAATTTAACAACAGTTTTTACATATGACATTTTCTTAGCCACATTAAGCCATCAATAAGGGTGTGGTGAAAGTTGACATTTTTGACTAACACTCAGCTGTTTACATGTGTACCGGGAAGTCAGTCCCAAGTATAAATTTGTGAACCAAACAATTTCTCTAGTCTGAGAATGTTAGAGCTGCCCTCTTCTTGTCAGGCTCTTTGCATGTCTCTAAATCCCCTCAGAAGGCGGCCCTCAGAATAGAAGACCTATGTACAGAATCTCTTTTATCAAAGAAAAACAGAACAGTTTTATTTCTAGAGGGAAAGCATCTATTTCCATGCTCCAGCACCTCTCCCATGCTCCCTCTCAGTGAACAATGTCCAGGGATTTCTTACTAAATATCAGCCCACCAGAGAAGAATGCTATCATACCACCACTGGGGAATGAAAGCATGCGAGTCAGATGCAGTACTCCAGGAATCACTCTCAGATAAGATTCCTGCAAGTCCGTTCCTCTCTTCAAAGCAACATGCTTTGACATTCAAATGCATTAAATTACAAGTGTGGTCTAGTGAACCAAGCACAGGCCCGAGATAAAAAAAATCCTACACTCTAACCATGAATTTGAGTTGCTGTGGCACATTGAGCAAGCCACTTTATCTGAGGTATAGATAAGCTCCTGTCTATAAAACAAGTGAGATTTGCTTCAGTTTCTTTGCACCACATTATATAAGAACTAGAGTTATTACAGTATCAAAAATGTTCTGGATTACTACAAAAGTGAAGCAGTGCTTATTATTCACTTTTATGAGCTGATACTATAAATAGGCCTATAAAGCTTTAACGATCAAATTTCTAGTTCTTCATTGGATAATTTACCTTTTCTTAAAGGTCCATAAGCCAAGGAATCAAACTCAAGCTAGTGAGGGAAAACTTTCACATACACATAAAATGCCATTATTTCCTCACTAGCCAACTGACATGTGAATGCCTAATCAGTTCTCAAAAGCCAGGTACAAGATGATTCAGACTCATAGGTCAGAAGGGACCAATATGATCATCTAGTCTGACCTGAAAGGTTTGCACATTAATAGCATACCGTTAAAAACCTTTTTTAAAAAAGTAAGTAATTTGTAAGACAATTACTAGTAGAATTGCTTATGCCCCATATATATAGGGCATCAGATAACAAGAGATCTTATAAGACAGCCCTTGCAAGCTTGTCAGTAAAAACTACAGGCAAAAATTTCTTATCCCACTCAAACACCAATATGCACAAGAGCCCCATCCCCCAATACACACACCAGTGCACATGTGGATATGTGCAATCCAAAACTATAGTGATTGGGCCCACAAAACTTTGAGCTCTCTTGAGCCACCAGGTTTGAGCAAAGCCCAACGATGCATTAGTTGCTAGTGGTAGATTTCTAGATGATTAGCTTTTACAGATTTTAGCCGACTCCTTATTCTCATAATTATGTAAATAATACCACCCCTCTAGCAGTCAAATCTCCAGAGAATGAGAGAGGTGCCATCACTGATGGCTAATACCGTAACTAGGCAATTCCATTCCTTTTCTTATGACAGCTGGAAGGAATTTGTGGTTTCACCTCCAAGCTGGCAGATCAAGTTCATACAAAGAAACCCTCTTTCACAAAATAAAGCTTAGTGTTGTCTGTTTGTACAACTACTGGATCATTCTATTCTAGAAGAATGATCACCCCAGGCAACTACTAGAGATAGTCATTCACTCCAAAAATATTAAGATCAATTGCTAATAAACGTGGAGTTTTTCACAGGCCAGAAAGGACCATTGTGATCATTTAGTCTGATGTCCTGTATAACACAGGCCATACACACAAGGCCAAAATAATTCCTAGAGTATCTTTTAGAAAAAAACATCCAATCTTGATTTAAAAATTGACAGTGATTAAGAATTGACCATGACCCTTAGTAAGCTGTTCAAATTACTCTCATTGTTAATAATTTATTTGTTATTTCCAGCCTAATTTTCAGTTATTTGCTGAGCAATGTATTTGATTGGATCTAAAAAAAAACCCACATATTTAAATAATCACTCTGGCTTGTAAACAGACAGGCATTACATCCTGTAAATCCATTTAACCAAATCTATCCAAAAATCTCTACACCTTAAGTTTGCTTTTTCATACTTTGGGTTTAAAAATAAATCCAGTTTAATGTACTCTTTTAAACTGATGTATGTTTTTCTCATTTATGTTTACTAAGATGTTTTCCAACACTTCGAAAATAGTCAAATGTTCTAAATTTATGAAGACACTGTAGAAATGCAGCCAGGAACATGACTGTGTATGTAGTTGCTGTGTTGTTCTTAGAATGAGGTATGCATGCAGTAAATAACAACAACAATTGTTTAATCAAGGAATAATTTTCCATCCTTTGACATAGCTAAGAAAACTCTGTGTTTAAACTCTATTGCTTTGTTGGAGACACTGACTCAACAACAAAGAACAAAAATACCCACATAAATAAAGCTAAATAGCAAATGTGATTAGTTACCTGTTAAAATAATGCCTACAAACATCCACGCACAGAGGAAAAGATTTCCTGCACGAGGGTCATAATCTGTTATGAGCTTTCCTTGAACCAGCGTAAAGAGAATCCCAAATATCTGTAATCAATCACCACAAAACATTTCAGATTTTATTAGACTCACTTAGTAAATCTCTTCTAATTTAGCTTATAAAAATCCACATCAGTGTATTGCAGTTTATCTACCAGTCTAGAGACTGGTAAACAAACACACACACACTATAGGAACGCAATAAAATGCCAGTAGCCATATGTAGGACTGTTTCCCCAAAAATTCAGGCAGAGAGGCTTTATTAAGTGTTACCCTCACATACAGGAATAACCCTGCAATAACCTGTGCTGAAGCATTAAGGAGTCCTGATGAAGTGCCTTCAGACTCTGGGTATGTAATTTCCGCAGCAAACTCAAAGCCAAGTGGGAGATAACCTGTCATGAAGAAGCTGAAGAGGGGGGGAAGGACAAGAGTATCATAAGTGTGGCTCTAATCCATTGTTATGAATATGAAAAACAAACCTGAAGAAAGGTAATTTTGAAGTATCAGTTTACAGTGTCATGTGCTCGATTTCAAGAATTTATATAGTTTAGGGCTTCATATGGCCCTCCCTAGTTATCTGCCCTTGTCTTACAATTTCATTCTCATATCCTTCCACCCATGGATTCTAGTCCTGACACTTTTGTCTTGTTCTCATTCATAAATGACCTGGACAAAGGGGTAAACAGTGAGGTGGCAAAATTTGCAGATGAATAATTTTGTATCAAGATAGTTAAGTCCCAAGCAGACTGTCAAGAGCTACAAAAGGATCTCATTGGGTGACTGGGCAACAAAAATGGCAGATGAAATTCAATGTTGATAAATGCAAAGTAATTCACACTGGAAAACACAATCCCAACTATACATATAAAATGATGGGGTCTAAATTAGCTGTTATCACTCAAGAAAAATCTTGGAGTCATTGTGGATAGTTCTCTGAAAACATCCACTCAATGTGTAGCAGCAGTCCAAAAAGTGAACCGAATGTTGGGAATCATTAAGAAAGGGATAGATAATAAGACAGAAAATATCATATGGCCTCTATATAAATCCATAGTACGCTCACATTTTGAATACTGCGTGCAGATGTGGTCACCCCATCTCAAAAAAAGATATACTGGAATTGGAAAAGGTTCAGAAAAGGGAAACAAAAATTATTAGGGGTATGGAATGGCTGCCATATGAGGAGAGATTAAAAAGACTGGGACTTTTCAGTTTGGAAAAGAGACAACTAAGAGGGGATATGATAGAGGTCTATAAAACCATGACTGATGTGGAGAAAGTAAATAATAGGCAGCAAGTTTAAAACTTAAAAAAGGGAAGTATTTTTTCACAGAATGCACAGTCAACCTGTGGAACTCCTTGCCACAGGATGTTGTGAAGGCAAAGAATATAACAGTTCAAAAAAGCTAGATAAGTTCATGGAGGATAGGTCCATCAATGGCTATTAGCCAGAATGGGTAAAGATGGTTTCCCTAGCCCCTGTTTTCTAGAAGCTGGGAATGGGTGATAGGGGATGGATCACTTAATAATTAGCTATTCTGTTCATTCCCTCTGGGACACCTGGCACTGGTCACTGGATACTGGGCTAGATGGACTTTTGGTCTGACCCAGTATGGCCTCTCTTATATTCCTCCATAACCATCTCTATGTTTTGTTCCATGCCACCCTCTATATACAGAGCTCCCTTCCCAGAGCCACTACCCTCTCTTCACTAAAACTCCTCTACTAAAAGGCCAGTTTCTTAAAAGTGCATGACTTAGACAATTTAGTCACCTAATCTATTTCAGGAGTCAGCTATTCATTTATGTGGAGGAATGGGACTGACCATCAGTAGACACACTAAAACGGCACCAGGGGATTGCTGTGGAAATTGGGCGAACTGAATGATGGAGGGCAGATGGGAATCCAACGTACTTACTTTTTACAAATTATAAAACTTAGATTTAATGCCTATCACCACCACAATTGCTTGGCTTGCATATCCCTTTCCTCACCTGTCTTTGGTTTTTTTAGATTATATGCTCTTGGGGGCAAGGACTGCATCTTCCTCTGCATTTGGGATGTGCCTAGCTATTTTGGCTGCTAGGAAAATATAAATTGTACATATTAGCAATTACTATTAGTGAGCTCAAATGCCCAACCCCATACTTTTGTTTATTTGGGGGCCTGATCCAATGCCCATTGAAGTCAATGGGAAGACTCATTTGTTTCAATGGGCTTTGGATCAGGCTCTCATGAGAACGCTAAATTCTGATCTTCATCACACCAGTGAAAATTGAGAGTAAATCTACTGACTTCAGCAGAAACCAGAATTTAGTCCACTCACCCATTGTACCTGTAGCAGAAGATAGGTTGTATGTATGGAAAGGGAGTTTTACAGGTATAGTCTTTTAGTTTTAAAAAAAGACCTTAGATACCTTTAAATACAGTTTTTAAACTAGAATTACAATGTTTTCCTTTCCCCTTTGATTCCTTACCCAAGCACTCCTCCAGTCACAAACACTATTACAAGGTTTCCAATGTCCAGGGTGAAAGTAAATATGGTCATTCCAACAAATGAAAGAATGTAAACGATTAAAGTAGTCTGTCTGCAAACAAAACCCAAGAGAAAATACCCATCGTAAACCTGAGAAGACAATACATATTGTCAAACATGGAACAGTCATGTAAATACTACATAATCTCTTTGCTATAACTGAAATAGTTTTTAAAATCTGCTTCAGGTAATTCCAACTCAGATATATCATGCATTTCAGTGAGGCTCTGTCCGTCCCCATTCTCCTCATTCCCTTAGTTATATGGCTCCTTTATTCAAGCCACAGTGGAGAGGAATGACTTGCTCAGACTCAGAGGACAAGCAGTTACACCAGAAGATGAAGTCAAGCCCTTTGTAGTTCCCTGTTCTATTGTATTCTCTGAATGATACTCCGGGATTACATGCTATACTACATCAAATCTCAAGCAGCCAAATTGAACACTATTTCCAATAAAAGTGAAGAGTCAGATAAAAAGCAAGCCTAATCTGATTAGAATGAATTATTCATTTTACAAATTGTATTACAGACTGAGCAACTGAGGCACTTGCTTGCTTTATTAGCCAATCATATGCAGCAGAGCAACCATCCTATTGCATTACCATCCACTAGGGTTATTCAAGCTATTGTATGTAATTTATGTTAAAGAAACAGTCACTGAAATAAGAACTTCAATCTAAGACAGAGTTCTTGTTTTGAAAATCAACATCCCTTATTTCCCTTGTACATGTTTGCTAAATGCCACAGCATGTGCATACTACAGAGCCTGTAATAGTGTTCTGCTCCACAGACATGGCCTGGATTAAAGGCTGTGTTTATGCTTATTTAAAGATCCACTAGAGGGCGCAAACATTTAAATAAATAAAACTCCTAATTTACAATATGACAATGTGGTGAAGCCAGTATGCTCCACCAAAGGAGGAACTTGATGGGTAAAAATTGGAGCAAGATAAAATGGAGAGCGGTGGGACTGCTGGAACCCAAGATGCCTTTCCTATTTTGCTAACATCATGCATGCATTCTCCAGCCACAGGGACAGACAGAAACCCCTACAAATTCACATCACACCATAGTGGACTCAGCCCAACCTTGCCCCAACTTCATCCTGGCCAGAAACCAATGAGATCGAGTCTAAGACTCTTACCACAGTCTCAGCCATGGCACTCCCTCAAGGACAAAGAAAAATCATGGACATACTGATTTTTTTTTTAATCATTTCCCTTCTCCCTTCCACAAAGGGGCACTTGAATCTTTGCATTTTTATAGAAAGACTTTTTTTCCCTTTAACACAATTGCACATCCACCTACCCCTGCCCATCCCAACTCCACTCACTTACTTGTATGTTTTGGTATAATCCAGCCACAAACCACAAATAATGGAACCCAACATTCCTGCTACCACCAGTGTCAAGCCAATCCTCCCAGCATTCACTTCTTCTCCCTTTCAACAAATATTTATATGGTTTTTATTAATAACTCACTTCCACTCAAGGAGTCAGACTCTCAGGCCTCATGACAGTTATAAGCACAAACACTAGTACTTATCACCTCCATAACTGTATGGAGCATGCAATTTTAAGGGACTACAAATGAGACTCTGAATCCTTGATCACACAAAAATGCCTACAAAACATCTGGGACACTAACTCAACAGATATACAAATGAAAGAGCAAAGGATTCAAGAGAAACTTACCGGATAATGTGTTACTATCATTTGGTTCAATAATGTGGAGACGGAATAAAATGCCCCAGTCATCATACCTGCAATAGCAAAACAACATGATGTACCCTTCATATCATTAACCATCTCCTAAGTGTCAATAATAACCAAACATTTACATTGAAAGAAGCAATGCTCCCCACCAGGAAATTCATTAAGTTGCCAGCAAGATGTCTACTTATTGCACTTTTTTTTTTTTTTTTTTAAGGGTTTCTCTGTATCCTAAAGCGCCCCCACCCTCCCCCTATAATCTGTGCCCAGACTCTCAGGGCTAGCATTCAAGCCACCATCTGTCTGGATGAGGAGAATTAGAACGACAACTTTAGGGGTCTATGTTAGCTATTCCTTAAAAGGAAGTATGAAAATTAAAAAAAAACCAAAAAACAAAAAACAGGTGTCTGAATGTATTTTACCTATGCTTAAAAATGATAATTAAGATAACAATAACTTAAAGATCTTACAGAAGATATATTTATGTTTTCCTCAGTGGGTTTGCTTTGTGCATTTAAAAGCATTTTGTACACCATCAGCTTCATTGTTCCCACAGTTTGTTTCCCTAGGTCTTCCACACATCAGAGAAAAACAAAGCAACAAGCCAGGGGCAGGCAACCTTTGACACGTGGCTCACCAGAGTAAGCACCCTGGCGGATCGGGCCTGTCTGTTTACCTGCTGTGTCCGCAGGTTCCACCGATGGTGACTCCCAGTGGCCGCAGTTCGCTGCTCCAGGCCAATGGAGGCTGTGAGGTGCGGTGCAGGCTGAGGGATGCGCTGGCCACCACTTCCCGCAGCCCCCATTGGCCAGGAGCGGCAAACCACAGCCAGTGGGAGCCATGATCAGCCGAACCTGCGGACGTGGCAGGTAGGTAAACTGGCCAAGCCTGCCAGGGTGCTTACCCTAGTGAGCCGTGTGCCAAAAGGTTGCTGACCCTGCAATAAGCAATAACCCTACTTTCCTCAGCAAGTCTTGCTCTCCCAGACTGAGAAATTTACCATGTAACTACTCTCTCAATCATTTAGCAGCTATAAAGACTATGATGTCAAGGCTTCACATCAATTAAGCTTCAGTCATTCCAGGCCCAATTTGAATGCCAGAAGTGCTAGTACAATGAGTGTAAGTAGCCCTTCTACTATAGCGGGTGAAGAATGTCAGAAGTAGAGCTAATGACAGCCTTTCATCTACCTGCTTCATCCAAAAGTACCATGATGCACTGAATTCTGCTCACAGTTTTTGAGAAGACCACAGGCCACCCACAGTTTTTGGTCTCAGGCTGCTAAATGAGTGATGGCATGGCAAAGATCAGATGGACTCTAGGAACGTATCCAGCCTTTATTACCAGCTTAAAGACAGAAGACAACACTCACCATAACTGATCAGCAAAAGCACAAAAGGAATATTTCTGAACAGGTTAATTATTGATTGTTTATAAGAGTAATCTTCAGGAGGAATGTCCTGGAGAACTGCTTGAGCCTGGCTTGGAGGAAATTTAGGCTTTTCATCAAACACTAGAACACACACAAAAGAACAACATTAATAGAATTTTTCACCCTACTAATCTTTACCAGCTTGCCTTGAGTAATGGCTTGGAATTTTACATGAATATAAAATTTTTCGGTTTAAGGAACATTGTAAAGTAGATTTTTATGAAAGCGTAAACAAACATCTTCCATTCTAACTTTATCTTCCAACGAGAGCTAGCCAGTCTGAACATGCCACCTCCATTCACTCTTCCATTCACTCTGGTTGGAGCGCTACTGACAAACATACTCTAGAAACATTTTTCATCTGTCCCACACTAATTTAGTCATACTGTGGCATAAAGTAATCGGCACAAATTAATTGGCACACTATTTGGAGCACTATGTCTCTCTCTCTTCAACATGACTGAACAGCTTACCCACACCAGGGTCAACATATTCCACTCTACTTGGACCTGGTCCAGTTTGTAGTTGAAGTCCCACAAGTAAACAAGCCAGTGCGTCAGCACGTCCCTAAATATACCTTGAGCTAACTTCAGTTCAGAAAGAAGATGCAACAGTTCAAATCCTGAAACCGAAGCATTAATATTGGTAAGCCTCCACCATCACTTCTTTTTAAAGAGCTTATTTTCCTCCTGGCTGAGAGTAAAGGACGAAGATTAAGGGCTTGTGTACATGAATAATTAGTCTGCAGTAGCTGGGGTCTGAATCTACCCCACAATAGCCTGCTGTGAACTAAATGCCCATGTGGACCATGCTCTGCACATAAATAATTTGTTAGCACTCTTTGATCTAGTCCCATCTCAGAGAGGACTAGATCAAAACACATTAATGAACTGGTACAGTGTGTCAGCAGGGTCCACATGCACAGTTAATCCACAGCACGGTAAGTTAGGATATTTATACCCCTGCCTCCTGCGAACTAAATGTTCATGTAAATAAGCCCTAAAAGTTCTTTACTCTGGATATACTTCAAGGGAGACCATTTTGTTTCACTGGAAACTTGTCAAGTTATAGTAACTCAGTTCTCTTCTTTCTGATTGGCCCCACAGATAACTGAAGAATAAAACTTGAGAAAATCTGATTTGTCTCGTTGCCCCTTACATTAAAGCTGTGATTTTCAACCTTTTCTCATTTGCGGACCCCAAAAAGATTTTGAATGGAGATGTGGACCCCTTTGGAAATCTTAGGCGTAGTCTGCGGACCCCCAGGTCCACAGATCACAGGTTGAAAACCACTGTTCTATAGTAACAACAATCTTTTGCAGATTGCTTAAATAACCACTGCATTAGAGGACTGGCAAAAAAGGGAACAGTGTTAAACTGCTGATTGCTCTGTCTCATGCTCTATCTTATCCTTGTACTAAAGAGGAAGTCAGCTGACCCTCCTTGAGAGCATCTTTGAATCCTAGTTAGATGGGAGATATTCTTTTTGGCTAACATTGCTAACACAATCTACAAAACCTATATTAAGGCCTAAACATAGGATAATCTATTAAAATTATATATATATATTTTTCATCAGTACATTAGCTGCCTACGTTTTAGAGTCAACCCATTCAACTGATGGAAGTCACTGGCTAAGTACCTGCAACCAGCGTTTGTTGAAGTGCTAAACCAGCTTTTGACAGCAGTAGCTTCTTCTGCAGATGCAGAGAGAATATTTTCTTCATTTCAGTTTATTCCACTAGTTCAGTTCAATGACTAGTCAATTCAAAGATAAGCAACTGACTGGCAGCTGAAAAAGCAGGAAAGCTTGTTTTTCTCTTTCAATGACTGAATAAAAACAAGATGTCAGAGATTGACTAGCCCTAAAATCTTGAAGGACATGCAGATAAGAAACAATTACTTCAAATCACTCTTTACAGACAGTGCTTCCTTTGATTAATAAATCAGTTTGAATGCAAAACATGTTTTGATTAACTTATTTGTTTTTGCATGTAACCAGAATATTTAAAGTAGTTTAATAAAAGCAATTTTAAAATGCTGTTCTTGTGTATTTAACTGAATTTCAATTTCCATTCAAATTCAATTTGCCATAAATCACAAGTTAAAAACAAAAAAAAATCATCTAACAGAATGTCATTCTTCATTTTCTAATACAATAAAAACATAAAAATGAAGAAAATCTGAATGTATGTTAAAGTATAAAACTGCTAAAATAAATGTGACTAGATATAGTTTAGTAAAAAGTAGCACCAAAAACTATATTTAATAGCAAATCAACATATTTCAATTGTTACCAACCAATGAGAATCAGCTATTATTTAGGAAAATAACTAAAAAGTACAAAAGCAAAATAAAATTAGAAGTGATTATTTAAATCAAGGTTTTCTGCTTGCTGATTTATATCATGATTAAAATCAATCCACTCTGGAATGAAGCAGGATCACATTAATCAGATCACCTAACCATTAAGTATTTAGGTGTTCTGCTTACAGTGGCAAAATGAGGGTCAATCTAGCTCCCTTATTTAGTTATAAGGCCGAAAGTGCATTGCTATGCTAACTCCATTATATCTCAGTATTACAACATTTGTGACATAAAGGTCAGAAAATGGAAAGGAAAAAAAAAAAAATCACAACTTTGTGCAGACGACCTGCCAAGGACCTCTATACTGTTTATGCACCATTTTAAAGGGCTTAAATGATACAGAGTCTTCATGCAGACCCTCTACAGAAGGGTGAATTTCCCAATCCTTAAAGATTCTACAACACAAGAGAATAAGGCAAAAACAGACTTTCAGTGGTACCTAAATTTACATGCTTTGGTATGGGTTTGTATCAGACCCTTAACAGTCTGTAGTATAACTTCTTTTATTTACAGTATTAAAAGTTGGATTTCTGTAAACATACCATTGGCTCTGGAGTTTCTTTAGGGATCTTTTGGATACAAATAGGCCAATGAACCCATTAAAATCTTTCTGACCTTTGTGTACATCTCTAAAGACATAGTCATACCATACTAGCTCAATATCTTGTGGATATAAAAACAGTGTCAATAATTGTTCAAGTGCCATTCAGCTATATTTTACGATTTAGCATTTTTCCTTTTTCACTGTAGGTGGAACCACTAAAACAAAGCACATAAAGACTTATGAAATATCTGGTATAGGAGGAAATCAAGCTCAACTATAGGTAAAAGTTATACATGAGGAACATGGACACATCTATCCATGTGAAATAAAGCAAAGCGAGTATATCAACTATGAAAGCCTGCAACTCTTTCATTTATCATGGATGTAAATCTGCTGCGCAATAGCATGCTACACACAGCCTGCATGCTGTGGATGCTGCTGTTGTGCGCTGGTTTTTAGCAACCAGCGGAATAAAGAACACTATCCCCAGGGTTCAAAAGGAGCACTCTAACTCTGGCAGCATTAAGCGGAGATCCTGTTTCTGAACACTTCTTTGAACCAACATCAGTCATTTAGGGAATCTCCTGATGTTGGGATGGACGAAGATTTTACAGTTGTCAAATGAAGGAATGGCAGAAAATCAAGAGACTTCAGTTACAACAAGAAGTCCAAAAATAGACTAAGAGGGAGCACAGCATGAAGACATGAGAAATAACCTTGTCCATATCTGGTAGTAATACTGGAGGGTTTTATGGATTGTAGTACAAAATGCAACTTTACTGGACACGCTAGATCAGAAGCTGATGTCTCATAATCCAAGCTGCAAGATGAAGAGACTTTGGCCTGAGGATGCAGAACAAGGCTGTCTTCTTGGGCTAGGCATTCTGAAGACACCAAAGACAACCATGACAGATCCAGAAGATGCACATACCTATACTACTTGGCCCAAACAGGAGGGATCAGAATGACACAGGGCTTGTCCTGTCTGATCACCAATGTACATACAAATCCACAGAATAGGAGAATTCTGCTCCAGTCCCAACAAGAACACATCTCTAAATGCGTTTCCATTGATCTCTGATCTGAAGCAAAACTGAGGGAGCATTCCATTGCTATACCTGCAGCTAGCCACAGAAAAGGAAGATACTGAAGCAACTGGGGCCAGGCTCTTACAATTTCACCTGCGAACATTCAGTGCCTTGAGGGGATGCTTGTGCAATCCCAACACCCACTGCTTTTTGAGCAAGTTCCGAAAGCTCAGCAACACCTTGGGGCACATCCCACAAGAAGTAACATGCAGAAATCACCTCAAGTATCAGTGCATAATTTATAGAAGCTTATTCTCAATTTTTTTGCTCCAATGGCATTTCAACTGGTTTAAAGTTAAAACAGGAAACTGAGGCTAAATCTACTCTTAAAACATCTGCCGGTGTAGAAACATCAGTTAGGGTTGTGATTTTTCTTTTTAAATAACGTTTCATATCAGCAAAAGCTCTAGCTTAGATGCAGTTATACTGGCAAAAAAAAAAAAAAAGTGTTTTTGCAGGTACAGCTCATATAGTTCAGGGAACTGGTATTCGCTATCCTGACAAAAGCACTTTTGGGTATAAGCTGCATCTATACTAGGAGAGTTTGCCAATACAGCTATTCCTGCAAACCTTTTTTAGTGCAGACTAGCCTAAGTCTATTTAAGTCTTTTTCTACAGCTCAGGGCCAACACACAACAACATGGCATAGCATGGTTAAACGCAGGCAAACACTATTTTAGCCAAACAAAACTTGCACATGAATTCAACCTATCTAGACACTTATACAGCCCTTACTGTTATAGTAAGCAGCACCTCCCAAGAACAAAAACCAAGCAAATTTAATTCACCACTTGCTAAGAGTATCTCGACAGAAAGCAGATGTTTGGTGTGAGACACTGATAAGTTTATTCCAAGGAAAGCTAAGTCAGAGAGGCAGAGTTTGCAATTTGTTCTAAAAGATGAAGTTCATGGAATTTAGAGTCATTATTAGAATCCTCTGCTCACAGTCACTATATGAAATGTTTCACTTACCAACTCCTGTTAATAAGAATAAAAGTGTGGATACTGCTGCTGTTCCATAGAACATGATGCTGATATTATGCCCCATTTGATCAATATCATCAACTGTGTTTGGAACCAAAACTGGTGGTAACAAGAAGCCAATTGCCGTGCCAAGCTGTAAAAAGACAAACAAAAAACAAGCACATTTTCCTGTGAACAAGAGCAATCAAAAAAACAAAGACAAAAAGTCCTACACTGTGGAATCCAGAGGTGATATTATAGCACAGAAAGTGATGATAAGATTTACAAAGGAAAAGTGTTCCTGCATTGTACTGAAGGGCAGTAGTTATTAATCTGTCAATCTGACTGACAACCCACAGCCAATATTTCCATAAACCAGTTTTCCTCCTCTTCATTGCAATGCTACAGTCGGAATGTTACACACTGACAAAAAAAAAAAATAATAATAATTATGGAAGTCCTTCTTTACGGAGGAAATTTCATACGAGAACACTGCTTTATGCACACACATTTACTTGGCCTGTCATTCTGTGACTGACCATACAGTACATCTAGATAGGACACACATTTCTCTTACAGACCAGTCTTCCCTCATTCTTGATCATAATCCTGCATTTGACTTCACAGTCTGATGTTATAAAACGGAAGTTCAGCATTATATTTTTACTGCAGGATTAATCAGGAAGACAAGTGCAACAGGGAAGGGAATGCCTTTGTAGAAAAACATTTTCAGCTACTATTAAGCCTGATAAGAAGTGCCATAAAATACAAAAGTTGCAGGTTTATGTTTTGGGCCAGTTTCAGTTCAGCGTCTAATTCAAGAAAAAAAGAAGACTGTGACTTAAAATTTGGCTCCTGGTATGTAAAACATTTGAAAATTTCTGCAGGCATAAGCATAGCATAGTTTCTTTAAATTTCTCTTGGTTTTGTCTTATTACTATAGCAAAAATAAACTATTTTTCTTTTTCAGTAAAAAGTGAAACACGGTCCATCACGCTAGAAACCCCAGCTACTATTTCAAGTAGTTTAATTCCTATAATTATGTCCGAAAATCTTTGTTAAAAAAAATGCTAAGGATTCAGAGTCAAGCACTCAAGTTAAGAAATGCCAGAATTAAGGTTCCTTGAATTACAGCCCCTATGTGCATATACATTATGATACAGTCTTTAATTATATGCTCATATGCTACTTTTTCCACAAGACCTGCACTGAATACAGAATTATTAATTTTTTCATGGACCTTTTTAATATTGTTCTTACTGTAGTACCTTAGGACCAGGTCTACACTACAAACTTTTATCCCCAGAATTTATATCAGTGTACAGCTGCCAGAATTAGTATGTTGCTCGTGCACATGCATACTTGACTACTTGGGTCAGCACAGCACGGACTCGCAAGGATTGCTTATGGCGATGCAAAACTGGTGCACCAAAAGGGGGTATCCCAGTGTGACCTGCACTGCCATCTGGTGCAATGCCTTTTGGGAATTTTTTACCATGTGCTATGGGATAGAATGACTCACCCAGACAACTCTGGGAGCTAGAGATCAAGTTCCCAATATGCAACATTCTCCATCCCATAGTACCATCCATATCCCATAATTTTAGCACCTTATTTTAAAATCTCACTAACCACACAGAACTTTTTGCTGTCCACTATCTCTGACGGAAGCCTGGAGCCCACAGAGCTCTACACTATTCTTATGAATGTTGCCAGTACAGGACACTTGAACCTCTTGTACATGGAGACCTAGAGGAAGTACCACAACATGATGATTTCCCCAAGGACAGTCTGCTGAGGGACATAATGCAAAACAATTTAAGGTTGTTGGTACCGTTCACCAAGCAGCTGCAGATGGTGGAGCACTGCTTCTGGGCTTGAGAAACGAGCACTAACCAGTGGAATCACATAATTCAGATTTTAGACAAGCAATGGCTCTGAACGTTTGTTCAGACGCAAACAGCTACATTCCTGGATCTATGTGCTAAGCTCACCACAACTGTCCAGCATAGGGACTCCAGAACGATTGCTGCATTGACAGCGAAGAGAGCAGCGATTGCACTCAGGAAGCTGGCAATGGAAATAATTTTGGAAAAACCACAGTGGGAGCCATTATCATGCAAGTGCGTAGAACATTAATCATCTCCTGCTATGCAGGACTGTGACTCAGTCAGGCATAGAGGCTCGTCTCCCTGCATCACTACTCCCATTCAGCTCCTGCCTCAATGTTGTCACCCCTTAGCTCCTGTGCCTAAACCCCAGTCTGCTCCCCAACCTTTCTGAACCCCCGTATGATTCCCCCAGCAGCTCTGTGTGCCCTGCACTGTGTCATACCCTCCCACCACCACATATCCCATGCCTCACCTGGCCCCATGAGCAGAGTGCTGTAATGAAGGCCGTCTCTGGCCCCTCTCTCTCCACAGCTGACTGATCCCATCCTTGAGGGAGCCACATCTGGAGCCACATCAGATGGGTGGGTGAAAGAGTAATTGCAGCATGACCCCCTCACGGCTTCCTGTCACCTCTCCATCAGAATCAATTATTCTGCCTGGGACGACGAATCTGCAGGGGGCATTAATTCTGCACTTGCACAGAACGCACCCCCACCCCCACCCCCAGGAGTAAGCTTTGGCTGCTGCTAGGAAATGTGTGGTGCTTGCTGTCCATTTACAGTGTCATGCACTTTGAACACCAATAGGCATTCTTCAATGTGTGCTGAGAACTACTAAAGATGATAATAAATTTCTATTTTTGGAGAATAAAATTAAGTGTCAAAAATAGTGCAGAAAAACAATGTGAAAAAATACAAGCAATGCAATACAATCTTGAAAACATAAATTAACAGAATGAAACTTTGCTGCCTTTCCAATTACAAACATTTCTATTGCTTTCAGTTCACAAACACAGTCCGTTGTGACTTCACAAACATTAACCCCTGAGAACCATGATGAGTGTACGTGAACCTGCAGTCTTCCTTGCTATCCCCTGGCATGGAATGGTACGGATAGGATGCAGCATGAGATGCCACGTGATATGCTGGGGGATATAGGGAACGGTTAACAATGAAGTTCTCTACGGACTGCAAAGGGTGGGGAGCCTGAGATTTGTAGACTTCCAGGTCAACCAGGGTCTGCAGCAATTAGATTTGCTGCCTAAGGAGACCCATTGTGTACCTGTGCATCTTCCTCTCCTTTTCCTGTTGGAATTTCCTCCTGTCTACTCGCTCCTTCTCTGTGCCATCTGCCACACTGGCCCCCTCTCTTCACAGTCCAGTGCAGCACTGGCTTATACGATCTCACTGAACAGGTCTTCCACCAGTCTTCTTTCTTCTCCCT
Organism: Chelonoidis abingdonii; assembly: GCF_003597395.2. Lineage (NCBI taxonomy): Eukaryota > Metazoa > Chordata > Testudines > Testudinidae > Chelonoidis > Chelonoidis abingdonii. Next base: position 174,048,767 of record NC_133771.1, read on the forward strand.
ATCCGGGTGAGACATTCTATGGGCCATAGAATGGTGGTACCCCTAAGGGCCATAATAGCAGAAGCTACATATAAAACAGACAGATGTATCACTAGCTACACAGTTGTAACAAAAAGACAAGTTTCAAAACTTCCTTCCCTCATTCTGAGAAAAATCCTTAATAAGGAATGCTTACTGACACTTCAGCTTTGGAGTGTCTCTGCATAGCACTGCTCTCCAGCCCCAGCCATGGTGAATATGTCCAGGGGGAAGGGGAAATTCAGCTGCATGAAATAATAAATTTTTGGTCCCTATTCCATGGGTGTGACTATAGGGCAATGGCTCTGAATATTGGCACTGTTTTCCACAGGCAGTAGTGGATTTGCTGATATTCACTCTTGAGAATGACAAAGGCACAGAAAGCATAGCTGCTACTGGCGTCCTGAAGCTGCCCAGGCCCGTATGTCACTAGTCAGTTTACTGCAATGGTGCCAGACAAACTCATTGCAGAGTGGCAGGGAAACATAGCCTACTGCAGAGGAAAAAACAAGGCAGCCATCCCCAGAAACCTGCAGGAGAGAATTGCTGAGTATCTCCTCAAAAACCTCCATTGAGATCTCTCAGGAGGATACAAGGGATATTTTGCGTACATAAAGTGTTTTGCACGGCGACCCCCCACCTAGCCCTATGGGAAAACAAAAAAGCACATTCAAACTACACCTACCTCTTCGCATGCAAATTAAACAATGAAAAGTTAATGTGTGTGTCTTGTTAGCTTGGGGCAGGTGCCCTCTTTAAAGATTATAAAGAAAAAAATATATACACACCACTTACCTGAGGTCCCTTCCACTTCACTGGGGCTCAATTATGCCCAGCTGGCAGGACTGGACAGACTGCAGTGGAGTCTCGAGCAGGACCTGGCTCATGGCATGGCTGACGCCCTCATCCGCATCTCCCCCCCGCCACCCACTTCTTTCTCTTTGCTGTTTATGGCGGGGTCTCCACTAAGGTGTCCATGATGGTGTGCAGGATGCTGGTGGGGTGTCCACCAAATATGGCATGCAGCTCGTTTGCAAACTGGTAGGTATGCGGCTCAGAACCAGATTGACTGGCTTTGTGGGACACTTGCCACAATTCCTTCACTTTCCCACAGTGCTACTGCTGATCCCTCTCACACTCCTTTGCCTGCATTCCCCATGTAATCGGCTCGTATATGTTCATGTTTCTATACCTCGTCTATGGCTGTGCTTGCACAGTCCCTACTCCCCACAAGCGCAGGAGATCCAATACCTCCCGTCTTTTCCAGGCAGGAATGCATCTAGTCTGTGGAGCCAGCATGGTTGGTTGGGCAGTTGCACACAACAAGGGAGCGTTCTAAACGTGCTCGCCAAGCTGGGCAATCAGGAAAAGGAACTTCAAAAATAAGTGAGGGATTTTAAGGTGGATAGTGGCTTCTGGTGTCCATGAACCCTAGGCCATAGAGTTCACAATTGTGACCAGAGTGGTTGCTGTTGCAGGGAAAGGGTCTCTGTGGGACAGCTGAAGAACTGTTGGGGCTGGGGTAGGCAACCTATGGCACGGGTGCCAAAGACAGCACAGGAGCTGATTTTCAGTGGCACTCACACTGCCTGGGGTCCTGGCCACCGGTCTGGGGGGTTCTGCATTTTACCTTAATTTTAAATGAAGCTTCTTAAACATTTTAGTAACCTTATTTACTTTACATACAACAATAGTTTAGTTATATATTATAGACTTATAGGAAGAGACCTTCTAAAAACGTTAAAATGTATTACTGGCACACGAAACCTTAAATTAGAGTGAATAAATGAAGACCCGGCACACCACTTCTGAAAGGTTGCCAACCCCTGTGTTAGCGCCAACACAGGTCATACAATGTCTACCTCAGCTCCATAGCATTAGAGAAGATGGTTTTGCTGTGTCACCATAACAAGGCACTCACAGCGGCAGGAGACATTTTAGTGCTTCCCCAAATATCACTGATTTTTACTGAAAAATTCATAGGTTTTACAAAAGCTATTTCGTTTTTACTGATTTTCACATGAACTTTGGACCACACAAGTACACGAGAATATTTACTATGTTAAGAAAACACAATAAATTAGGTAGACTAATTAACATAAACACATCTAAGTGTAAACACAAGGGTGTCAAAGTAAGCCAATGCAGTGGAAGATACACATGTACATACTGTTAATGTACAGGTCATAAAATAAACCGCAGCATTAACTGCTTTTAGAATTAGAACTGGAAGGGACCTCAAGAGGTCATCTAGTCCAGTCCCCTGCAGTCAAGGCAGGACTAAGTATTATCTAGACCATCTCTGACAGGTGTCTGTTCAACCTGCTCTTAAAAGGCCCCAATGACTGAGATTCCACCACATCCCTAGGCATTTATTCCAAATATCTGGAGTCACTTGTGCCCCAGAAAGACGCACTGCGAAGGAGCTGCGTGTAACCTCTCTTGAACAAGTTAGGAGTTTCTACCTAATGTCCAAACCTAAACTGCCCTTGCTGCAATTTAAGCCATTCGAATCCTGTCCTATCCTGAGAGGCTTAAGACAACAATTTTTCTCCCTCCTCCTTGTACAACATTTATTGCACTTGTAAAACTGTTCATGTCCCCTCTGAGTTTTCTCTCTTCTGCAGACTAAAAACCGAAGTTTTGAATCTTTTCTCTCATAGGTCACGTTTTCTAGACCTTTAATCATTTTTATTGCTCTTTCTCTGGACTTTCTCCAGTTTGTCCACATCTTTCCTGAATTGTGGTGCCCAGAACTGGAACACAATACTCCAGCTGAGGCCTAATCAGTGCGAGTACATGTGAAGAATTACTTCCGCGTCTTGCTTACAATACTCCTACTAATACATCCTAGAATGATATTTGCTTTTTTGCACAGGTACACTGTTGACTCATATTTAGCTTGTGCTCCACTATGACCCCAGATCCCTTTCTGCAGTACTCCTTCCTAGCAGTCATTTCCCATTTTGTATGTGTGCAACTGATTGTTCCTTCCTAAGTGGAGTACTTTGCATTTGTCCTTATTGAATTTCATCCTATTTATTTCAGATCATTTTCTCCACTTTGTCCAGATAATTTGAATTTTAATCCTTCTCCAGAGGGCTTGCAACCCCTGCCAGTGGTATCGCTCACAGACTTTGTAAGTGTACTCTCTTGCCATTATCTTATCACTGATGAAGATATTGAACAGAATCAGACCCAGAACCAACTGCGGGACCCCCACTCGTTATGCCCCCTTCCAGCATGACTGTGAAACATTGATAACTACTCTCCGGGAACGATTTTCCAACCAGTCTGGACCCACCTTATAGTAGCTCCACCTAGGTTGGTATTTTCCCTTGTTTGTTTATGAGGTCACCTGAGACAGTATCAAAAGCCCTACAAAAGTCAAGATATACCCACATCTACTGCTTTCCCCCCATCCACCAGGTGGCTGTTACCCTGTCAAACAAAGCTATCAGGTTGGTTTGACACGATTTGTCTAACAAAGCCATGTCTGACTGTCATTTATCACGTTATCTTCTAGGTGTTTGCAAACTGATTGCTTTAATTATTTGCTCTCTTATCCTTCCAGGTACAGAGTAGTAAGCTGTCTGGTCTGTAATTCCCAGGTTGTCTTTATTCCCTTTTTATAGATGGGCACTATGTTTGCCCTTTTCCAGTCTTCTGGAATGTCTTCCCATCTTCCATGACTTTTCAAAGATAATTGCTAAGGCTTCAGATATCTCTGCCGTCACTTCCTTGAGTATTCTAGGATCCATTTCATCAGGTGTCATAAACAGATAGCTAAGGTTAATGTTTCTTTTACCTGTAAAGGGTTAACAAAGGGAACCACACACCTGACCAAAGGGACCAATCAGAAAACCAGATTTTTCAAAGCTCAGGGAGGAAATTTGGGATGTGTGTCTTTTGTCTGTGTCTCTCTGTTACTCGGTCTGTCTCTCGGCTATGAGGAGGATCTTTCTACTTTCAGCTTCTAATCTTCAGTTTCCAAGTTGTGAGTACAAAGTGTGGGAAAAACAATAGGCTTTTATGTTTTTTTTGTATTTACATGTGTGTAGTTTGCTGGAATGTTTTAAATTCGATATCTTTGGATAAGGGCGTTATTCATTTTTCTTTTAAGAAATTGATCCCTGTATATTGTCAACTTTGATACAGAGAACATTTTTTTGTCTTTTCTTTCTTTATATAAAGCTTTCTTTTTATAACCTGTTGGATTTTTTTTTCCTAAGAGGGACTCAAGGGATGAGCCTGCAGCTCCCAGGGAATTGGTGGGAGGGAAAAGAAGGAGGGGGAAGGTAAATTGCCCTCTCTGTTTTGTAATTCAAGGAGTTTAAGTACAGTAATCTTCCAGGATAACCCACGGAGGGGAAGCCTGGGGAGGAAGTAAAGGGAAGACAAGGGGAGGAGGGTTATTCGCCTTGGTGGTAAGACTCAGGGTATCTGAGTCTTGGGGTCCCCCAGGGAAGGTTTTGGGGAGACCAGAGTGAGGCAGGCGCTGTAATTCCTGTCTGGTGGCAGCGATATCAGATCTAAGCTGGTAATTAAGCTTGGAGGTTCCATGCTAGGCACCCACATTTTGGACGCTAAGGTTCAGAATTAGGATTTATGCTTATGATATCAGGCCCTGGTGATCTGAAGACATCTAACTTGTCTAAGTAATTTTTGACTTGTTCTTTCCCTATTTTAGACTCTTGATCCTACCTCATTTTCACTGGCATTCATTATATTAGATGTCCCATTGCCACCCACCTTCTTGATGAAAACCGAAACAAGGAAGTCATTAAGCACCTCTGCCATTTCCACATTTTCTGTTATTGTCTTTCCCCCCTCATTGAGTAACAGGCCTACTCTGTCCTTGGTCTTTCTTTTGCTTCTAATGTATTTGTAGAATTTTTTGTTTCCTTTTATGTCCCTAACTAGTTTGATCTCGTTTCGTGCCTTGGCTTTTCTAATTATGTCCCTACATACTTATTTGTAATCTGGCCGAGTTTCCACTTTTTGTAGGACTCTTTTTTGAGTTTTAGACCATTGAAGATATCTTGGTTAAGACAGGGTGGTCTCTTGCCATATTTCCTATCTTTCCTATGCAGTGGGACAGTTTGCTCTTGTGCCCTTAATAATGTCTCTTTGAAAAACTGCAAACTGTCTTCAATTGTTTTTCCCCTTAAGACTTGCTTCCCATGGGATTTTACCTACCAACTCTCTGAGTTTGCTAAAGTCTGCCTTTTTAAATCCATTGTCTGTATTGTGCTGTTCTCCTTCCTACCACTCCTTAGAATCGTGAACTCTACCATTTCATGGTCACTTTCACCCAAGTTGCCTCCACTTTCAAATTCTCAATCAGTTCTTCCTTATTTGTCAAAATCAAATCTAGAATAGCCTCTCCCCTAGTAGCTTTCTCCACTCTTTTGCTTTCAGCACTCTTACTTTTCTCTATTTGTTGCCTTTCTATTCCCCACCTACCCCGTTCCCTTAATATTTGCAGGAAATTAACTTCGCAATTTTCTGGGGAATGATTTTCACCTGTTTTTTTTATTTTTTGTTATAAACATTGATAAATTCCCAGAAAATTTTAAACAAAATAAAAAACTAAAAACTTATAAGCACATGAAGAAAGTCTTATCATGGAAAGTCTTACACAATCTTAACTATAAACACTGATACCAGCTCACCTTGTAATAACCTAGAATGCATATCTAATTTAGGTCACTGTGAGCCACTGGAAGGGAAAATATTTTAAATCCCTTTCACTTTTGTCAAATTCACCAAGGGCCTGAGCCTGCACCAGTGAAGGTGATGGGAGTTTTATCATTTTGTGGCCACACACAAAACACGGTGGGGATGCAGGGGAGCAAGGCTATGGGGGAAGTCTACATCCTGCAATCTTTACCTCTCCATCCCCCACACACTGGGAGACCTATTCACACAGGTTTCAAAGTAGCAGCTGTATTAGACTGCATCCACAAAAAGCACAGGAGTACAAGTAATCCTATTCACACAGTGAAGCAAAGAAGATATGAGTATCATCATTACCAGGAGGCATTGGAGATGGACTGGCCATGTGCTTCGGATGGAAATTGATTCCATCACCAGAATAGCTATAAGATGGACACCTGAAGGCAAGCAAAAATGAGGCTGCCCCAAAACAGCAAAGAAATGTGGAAGTTGAGCTGAAAAACTTGGGGCATAGCTGGGGAACCACTGAAAGACCTGTCAGAAACAGACAGGAGTGGAGGAGCTTCCTCACTGCCTTAAACGCCAGAGACATAATGCGTACTAACTAAGGCCTGGTCCACACTACGCGGTTGTACCGAATTTAGCAGCGTTAAATCGATTTAACCCTGCACCCGTCCACACAATGAGGCCCTTTATATCGATATAAAGGGCTCTTTAAACTGGTTTCTGTACTCCTCCCTGACGAGAGGAGTAGCGCTGAAATCAGTATTGCCGTGTCAGATTACGGTTAGTGTGGCCACAAATCGACGGTATTGGCCTCCGGGCGGTATCCCACAGTGTACCATTGTGACCGCTCTGGAAAGCAATCTGAACTCGGATGCACTGGCCAGGTAGACAGGAAAAGCCCCGCAAACTTTTGAATTTCATTTCCTGTTTGCCCAGTGTGGAGCTCTGATCAGCGCGGGTGGCGATGCAGTCCCAAATCCAAAAAGAGCTCCAGCATGGACCGTATGGGAAATACTGGATCTGATCGCTGTATGGGGAGACAAATCTGTTCTATCAGAGCTCCGTTACAGAGAAGACGAAATGCAAAGCATTTGAAAAAAATCTCCAGGCTATGATACAGAGTCCACAGCACAGTGCTGTGTGACAAGCGTAACGGAAAGCCAAAGAATCAAATGGACGCTCATGGAGGGAGGGGGGGGGACTGAGGACTCAGCTATCCCACAGTCCCCAGTCTCCGAAAAGCATTTGCATTCTTGGCTGAGCTCCCAATGCCTGTAGGGTCAAACACATTGTCCGGGTGGTTCAGGGTATATCGTCAATTTACCCCCCTTCCCCCCCCGTGAAAGAAAAGGGAAAAAAATCGTTTCTTGACTTTTTTCAATGTCACCCTATGTCTACTGCATGCTGCTGGTAGACGCGGTGCTGCGGCACTGAACAGCAGCATCCTCTCCCCTCCCTTCCTGGTGGCAGACGGTACAGTACAAAGGACTGGTAGCCATCTCCTCGTCATCATCCCGTGAGTGCTCCTGGCTGCCTCAGGTGAGGTCGGCTGGGGGCCTGGGTAAAAAAGGAATGACTCCCTGGTCATTCCCGGCAGATGGTACAGAACGGCTGGTAACCGTCCTCATCATAGCAACTGGGGCTGAGCTCCATCAGCCCCCCCCCCCTTTCATGTCTAAAGAAAAGATTCTGTACTGCCTGGACTATCATAGCAGTGGGATCCCCCACCCTTTCGTGTCTAAAGAAAAGATTCTGTACTCCCTGGACTATCATAGCAGCTGGAGGATGCCTCCCCCTCATTTTATCTCATGAAAAAGTCGGTGTTTCTTATTCCTGCATTCTTTATTACTTCATCACACAAATGGAGGGACACTGCCATGGTAGCCCAGGAGGGTTGTGGGAGGAGGGAAGCAACAAGTGTGGTTGTTGCAGGGTCAACCCCTAGAATGGCATGCAGCTCATCATTTCTGAGGGATCTCTGGGGCTCTGACCCGGAGCAGCTGCGCTCTCTGGCTCTTTAGTAGACTTGCCCCATATTCTAGGCAGGACCGACTATTTTTAGACAAAACATAAAGAAGGGAATGACCCGGGGAGTCATTCCCATTTTTGTCCATGCGCCTCCGGCCGACCTCAACAAGGCCAGCCAGGAGCACCCATGACAGCAGCAGACGGTACAAAATGATTGACAACCATCATCTCATCGCCAATTTACAATGGCAGACGGTGCAATAGGGATGGTAACCATCTCTGCTACCTTCCAAAGGCAAATGAATGCTGCTGTGTAGCACTGCAGTACCGCCTCTGTCAGCAGCATCCAACACACATACGGTGACAGTGACAAAAGGCAAAACAGACTCCATGGTTGCCATGCTATGGTTGTCTGCCAGGGCAATCCAGGGAAAAAGGGCGCGAAATGATTGTCTGCTGCTGCTTTCATGGAGGAAGGATTGAGTGACGACATTTACCCAGAATCACTCGCGACAATATTTTTGCACCATCATGCACTGGGATCTCAACCCGGAATTCCAGTGGGTGGGGGAGACTGTGGGAACTATGGGATAGCTACGGGATAACTACCTACAGTGCAACGCTCCAGAAATCGACACTAGCCTCGGTACATGGACACACACCACCGAATTAATGTGCTTAGTGTAGCCGCGTGCACTCGACTTTTACATAAACCGGTTTTGTAAAACAGATTGTATAAATTGGAATAATCTCGTAGTGTAGACATACCCTGAGGCTGCATGTCTGTCACAGAGGTCACGTGACTGCTGTGACTTCCACAGCGACTGGTGCGGCTGGCTCCAGGGCTGCCCAAGCACATCAGGCAGTCCCTCGGCAAGCAGCATTAGCCATTGCTGAGGCAGTTTGGGTGTGGGAGGGAGCTCAAGGCTGGGGCAGGAGTTTGGGGTGCGGGGAAGCTCCTACCTCAGGGAAACTCCACAGAAGCTGCTGGCATGTCCCTGCAGCTCCTAAGTGGAGGAGCCAGGGGGCTCCATATGCTGCACATTCTTGCAGGTGCTACCACCAGAGCTCATGGCAGGGGCAACGCAGGAAGCCCCCCTGGCCTTCCCTCCCCCTAGAAGCTGCAGGGACACCTGGAGCCGAGTAGGGAGTTTGCCAGCTCTGCCAAACCTTCCCCCCACCCAGCACTAGTGGCGGTTCCAGACCACCCCCAGTCCCTGCAGTGCCCCCCTGACCACCACCCCAGAGCACCCACGGTCCCCCAGCCCAAGTGTTAGTTAGGGGAATATAGTACAAGCTATGGACAGGTCACAGGCCATGAATATTTGTTTACTGCCTGTCCATGACTTTTACCAAAAATACCCGTGACTAAAACGTAGCCTTAGTACTAACGAACTAACTCTTATGGTGGGGTAGGAAGACTTTCAGTCGAATTTCCACAAGACTGAAATTACCAGCTCCTCTCATGAATTATCCAGTCATCCTGGCAAGACTTCTGAGGCTCACCAAAGTACAATCTCAGTCTGTTCATCCTGAACTGGTTCATCAGACCAGAACTACAGCTGGTGAGAATGAAGACTTCTATTTGAGTTTAGGAACATGAATGAGGCAGACCCTCTTGCCTACCCCAAGCATCCCCCCTCCATATGGTGTCCCCCACAGAAACAACACGACGGTTTGAGATGGGGAGTCACAGATGTGCGCAGGGAATGGGGGTAATCAGTTCTTAAAGGGATTTCACAGAGCTAATACCTAAGTAGACTAGAACACGAAGGCGAGCCTTGATGCAAGGATGGCTCGACTCAGGACTGCATGACAGTCTGCCCCATGCTCACGCTCAGATCACAAGCCCTGTCTACATCTCCACATGACTCTCATCCCCCACCACCTTCTTCCTCACCCCACCACCCCATCCCTGATGCTGCAGTATTATAGTAGTATTTGTTATAGTATTTATTTTCTCTGCTTTTTGTTTGAGAAAATGATAATCACAGTTATTTAACATAAAGCTAACCAGACCTTTCACTCCATTACAAGTATCAACTAAAGCTTGTTTCTCCATTACTTTTTCTTCAGTGCTTACCTAACTTTCACTGGATTAGTGAAAAATTCTATTAAAAATGGAACCATGCTGTACGTATTTGAAACGAGTCTCTGTAAGTTACTTGGTGATGTTACCTCAGTTTTGTTCTTTGATGTGGTTTGTTTAAGTACTTGCCATATTGGATTATAAGGGACAGATAACTTAGCTTCCATAACATTTATTTAGTTTAAAAGAAATACATCAATCAAAGCCTCCATTAAATTATAATGAGCCTCAAACACCCATGTGCCCTTGAAAACTTCAGAAGAGATGCTGGATCAGAGCAGTCAGGTTTCTGATACAATGCCAGCATTGAAATTACTAACTAGTTTAGATTTTCCCCTATGTAGGCCTACCACACTCACCTGCAAGGAAAAACCTCATTAGTTTGTGGAGAGGACGCACAAAAACAGTGTCATAACAAGGGCAGGAGGAGTGAGGCACTTGCATCAGGCACACAAAGCAGATGGGGCACAGAAAGCAGTGGAGGGAAAGAAAAAAAGCCGCTGGCACAGAGATATTTATAACCTGGGTGATCTCCCCCTCAAACCTCACCTGCCACCCCCAATGCTTCCCCCAAGTGTCTCACCGCACGGACTTGTTCCCTCCCCCCAACTTCCCAGCCCCAGAGCAGAGCAGCTCCATGCTGCCTCCCTGCAGCCACTGCTGCCACAGGGTCCTAGTGCCCCCAATCTCCACTGCCAGGGCAGACTGACTGAGCCTGCCCTTCCCCCTCAAACCCTTTCATTTTCCAATGGAACCATCCAGCAGCAAAGAGGGCCCCCTCCTACAGTCACCACTCCTGCCCCATGCTGGGAAGAAGGTAGCCCCATCCCTCACCCCCAGTGAGGCTACAGTCAGGGGCAACAGCAGGAGAGGAGACACACACAGCACCTCCCGGCACCGATCACGGGGGAAGCGAGGGAGATTCCTGGACCTGAGAGGGGCCCTAGGAGCCAATGCAGTGACAGTGGTGGGGGTGAATGTGCTGCTGGGGGGGGTAGGAAAGGGGGGCTCTTCCCCCAGAGCTTGCTGCTGCCGGCAGGGAAAGGGCTGGAGGGAGTCCTCCTCTCTGACCCCTGTCCCAGAGCAGCCTGCCTGCACCCCAAATTCATCCCCAGCCCTGCCCCACCCCAGAGCCCACACCCCCAGTCACAGCTTTCACCCCCTCACCACACCCTCAATCCTCTGCCCAAGCCCTGAGACCCTCCAGCACCCCAAACACCTCACCCCCAGTTCCAGCCAGAGACCTCAACTCCCACACTCCAACTCTGTGCCCCTCCCATTCCCATTCCCAGCCCTCACCCCCCACACTCCTACTTGGGTGGGTGAGGGAGCGGAGTGTGGGCAGGGGTGGGTTCTGGGCACCACCAAAATGTCTACAAACCTGCCACCCCCAATCCTGCCCCCTGGGATGCCAACAGGACCCCCGATCCTGCCCTGCAAACCTGAACTCCCAGCATTCTCAGGACACATGCTGATCCCTAGTGGCCACTGCTGATACCCAGCACCTCCCTCCTCTCTTAACCTGTGAGTCCCTCTCTGCATTGGAACTGGACTGGAACCAAAGACCATCTTGGAAGCAACATTACCAGCCCAAGCAATCAAAAATCACCAGTTGATCCCCCAAAATCACAGACTCTACCGCCGCCGCTTCATTCATTCTCCAGCGGCAATTCGGCGGCAGGCCCTTCCCTCCGAGAGGGACTGAGGGACCCACAGCGGAACTGCAGCCGAAGAGCTGGCCCTGGGGGAGGGCACAATTTTATATTTTTGCCTCAGGCTCAAAAATACCTAATTACGGTTCTGCACAAAAAAGCACTGGATTTTAAATCTCGCCTTCTTGTGATAAAGGATATGCATATCCTTTATCCAATGATAAAGGATATGCATGTGTGTGCATATCATTGGAAATTCTCTCTTGGGTCTTAAATTTCCTCAAACAACATCAACTCTGTCTGCTATATTGCAAAAGCAAGCCCGCAAAAATACATCATCCAAGGGTGTCCCGTCCCCGTCCCTCCTATCAGCCCCTTCTGAGATTTTCCCCAATTTCAACCAGATACTTCTCTTCCCCTCCTTCTGTCTGGACTTCCTTCCCCTCTTCCTTAACCTTGATTTCTCCCCTCTAAACCACGGATTTGTGGCTACTGCATTGATGAACACTGAGCTACCCCTCTTCCCCCACGACTCAGCCTGGCATTTCTTTTTTTAAAAAAAGGGCACAAACCTGACTCCCACCTTCCTACACAGCCCATCCGCCCCCCGGATATTTTGCTCCCTTTCCCCATTCTCTCTCCCCCCTCCGCTCACCTGGTTGCCCAGCACGGCTACAGCGCAGGCAGTGGACACCTCCTTGGGCCCAAACCAGACAGCGGCGATGCGGGAGGGCAGCCCCAGGATGAAGACCTGGGCCACCGCGCACACGGTCTGGGCCAGCAGGGTGACCGGGTAGAGGTCCTGCCGGACGCTGGCACACTTCAGCCAGGCGCCCAGGCAGTTGAGGCCGGAGCCCAGCAGGGCGGTGAGGCGCAGGCCGCGGGTGTCCAGCAGCCAGGTGGCCGGCAGGATGAGCGGCACGTAGGCCACCATGTAGACCATGGAGAGCCAGTCCACGCGGG
>NC_133771.1:174064235-174066149 GCF_003597395.2 Chelonoidis abingdonii
CCCCTGTCCCAGAGCAGCCTGCCTGCACCCCAAATTCATCCCCAGCCCTGCCCCACCCCAGAGCCCACACCCCCAGTCACAGCTTTCACCCCCTCACCACACCCTCAATCCTCTGCCCAAGCCCTGAGACCCTCCAGCACCCCAAACACCTCACCCCCAGTTCCAGCCAGAGACCTCAACTCCCACACTCCAACTCTGTGCCCCTCCCATTCCCATTCCCAGCCCTCACCCCCCACACTCCTACTTGGGTGGGTGAGGGAGCGGAGTGTGGGCAGGGGCGGGTTCTGGGCACCACCAAAATGTCTACAAACCTGCCACCCCCAATCCTGCCCCCTGGGATGCCAACAGGACCCCCGATCCTGCCCTGCAAACCTGAACTCCCAGCATTCTCAGGACACATGCTGATCCCTAGTGGCCACTGCTGATACCCAGCACCTCCCTCCTCTCTTAACCTGTGAGTCCCTCTCTGCATTGGAACTGGACTGGAACCAAAGACCATCTTGGAAGCAACATTACCAGCCCAAGCAATCAAAAATCACCAGTTGATCCCCCAAAATCACAGACTCTACCGCCGCCGCTTCATTCATTCTCCAGCGGCAATTCGGCGGCAGGCCCTTCCCTCCGAGAGGGACTGAGGGACCCACAGCGGAACTGCAGCCGAAGAGCTGGCCCTGGGGGAGGGCACAATTTTATATTTTTGCCTCAGGCTCAAAAATACCTAATTACGGTTCTGCACAAAAAAGCACTGGATTTTAAATCTCGCCTTCTTGTGATAAAGGATATGCATATCCTTTATCCAATGATAAAGGATATGCATGTGTGTGCATATCATTGGAAATTCTCTCTTGGGTCTTAAATTTCCTCAAACAACATCAACTCTGTCTGCTATATTGCAAAAGCAAGCCCGCAAAAATACATCATCCAAGGGTGTCCCGTCCCCGTCCCTCCTATCAGCCCCTTCTGAGATTTTCCCCAATTTCAACCAGATACTTCTCTTCCCCTCCTTCTGTCTGGACTTCCTTCCCCTCTTCCTTAACCTTGATTTCTCCCCTCTAAACCACGGATTTGTGGCTACTGCATTGATGAACACTGAGCTACCCCTCTTCCCCCACGACTCAGCCTGGCATTTCTTTTTTTAAAAAAAGGGCACAAACCTGACTCCCACCTTCCTACACAGCCCATCCGCCCCCCGGATATTTTGCTCCCTTTCCCCATTCTCTCTCCCCCCTCCGCTCACCTGGTTGCCCAGCACGGCTACAGCGCAGGCAGTGGACACCTCCTTGGGCCCAAACCAGACAGCGGCGATGCGGGAGGGCAGCCCCAGGATGAAGACCTGGGCCACCGCGCACACGGTCTGGGCCAGCAGGGTGACCGGGTAGAGGTCCTGCCGGACGCTGGCACACTTCAGCCAGGCGCCCAGGCAGTTGAGGCCGGAGCCCAGCAGGGCGGTGAGGCGCAGGCCGCGGGTGTCCAGCAGCCAGGTGGCCGGCAGGATGAGCGGCACGTAGGCCACCATGTAGACCATGGAGAGCCAGTCCACGCGGGTGTAGGAGGCGCGGTAGAAGCGCACGAAGACGCTGCTCAGGATGCTGTAGTGGATCCACTGGAAGGCGTTCACCAGCGAGTAGAGGCTGAACACGGCCAGCACCGCCAGCCTGCGCCAGGAGAGCCGGATGGGCGCCCGCGCCACGCCCGGGGCCGAGCCCGGGGCAGGCAGCATGGCCTGCGCCTCCGGGAGCGCCCCAGCATCCGCTCCGGCCGCGGGGCTGCCGCGCTCGGCCTCCTTCCCCGGTAGGAAGCCATTGGGCTGCGGCGGGGGCCCCGCCAGCATTTCCCCCTCCTCATCTTCCTCCTCCGCCCCGTCCCCAGCCATGGCCGCGCCCTCCCCGCCCAGCTTCCCGCGCGGCCCCGGCC
>NC_133771.1:174066180-174106932 GCF_003597395.2 Chelonoidis abingdonii
CTGGAGCCCGGCAGGGAGGTAGGATCCTGCCCCCCACAGGACAAGGGTGAGGATCCAGCCGCCCTACCCTGGCAGCAGCAGGACTCCCCAAAGAAAGGAACCCCTCCCCTCCCCTCGTGCTCTCAGTCTCTGCCCCATGGGGAAGATGGAAGTGATGGCGAGAGGATCCAGCTCCTCTCACCCCACCCCACCCCCTACCAACGACCACTTCTCTAGAGGGAGCCACAGCCCAGAAAATGTGGAGAGAGGAGCCAGGGCCTTTCCCTGCTGAACACCCTCTGCATTGGGGGAGCCAGAGCCCAGATGGGAATGGGGGAAAGTGCAACCCCACTTGCCTGCCAGCAGAGCTACTGTCCAGGAGAGCCCATGCTCGGGAGCAGGTGGGAGATGCACATCAGCAAGAGTAGCCATTGTGCACTAACTGTTTAATGTGGACCCTGCTGGTGCACACTGAAAGTTCTTTGGTGTGCATTAATGTAATCCTGTTTCAAACTGTAGTGTATATCCTGCCTGACTAGGAGTGAAGAAAGTCCAGCCCACAGGCTTTCTCAGCCTCCCTGCTCCATCTAGGAAGATTGCAGTAGTGATGGAGAGGAGCCAAGCCTTTTGCCCCTGCAGGAACCTTCTCCCATCAGGGAAGACCAGTTCAGGGTCTACCCCTCTGCCCTCTTGCTCCCTTTGGGGAACTAGAGCCCCAAAGATGAGAGAAGGCATTCCTTCTATACACTGAGCCAGAGCCCAGCTAGAGAGACGTAGGATAGTCTTGCAAGATGATCTCCCCAAGAGGCAGAGCCAGAGGTCAAAAAGCAAGGAACCACACCCATTGTTTTACAGCACCCTTCCCTGCAGGAGGAGACAGCCTCATTGCCTCACACTAGTATTACCAATCCCAAGCTTTCAAAAAACCATGAGTCAGGGCTCATCTACATGGTGCCACACTAATTAGGTTGTAAACTCCCACCGTGTACTAGCCCACATGGACCCTGCTGGCACGCACTGAAAGAGCCCTACTGCATGTTAACGTAGTATAGTTTGAAACAGGATTACATTAATGCACACCACAGAACTTTCAGTGTGCACCAGCAGATCCACATGAATCAGTTAGTGCACAACGTATTGGTGTGCATTAGAATTTATATCCCTCCCAGCTATGCATAGAGCCCTGCACAGATAAAAAAAAATTTGGATCCGCATCTGAGATAATTAACTTGTATCTGACCCGCGATCTGCACTCCACTTTTTATATGCACCAGCATCCTTATCTCAATCTCAGTGTTAGAGCCCTGCAGGGATACAAAAATTTGGATCAGTGATCAGCAAAGGTAGATCGTGCCAAACCAACCTGATTTCCTTCTTTGAGAAGGTGACGGATTACTTAGACAAAGGAAATGCGGTAGATCTAATTTACCTCGATTTCAGTAAGGCGTTTGACACGGTTCCGCATGGGGAACTGTTAGTTAAATTGGAAAAGATGGGGAAATGAATGTGAAAGTTGTAAGGTGGATAAGGAAACTGTTAAAGGGGAGATCTCCAACGGGTTACGTACTGAAGGTGAACTGTCAGGCTGGAAGGAGGTTACTAGTTGGAGTCGCCTCAAGGATGTCTTTGGGACCGATCTTATTTAACTCTTTTTATTACTGGACCCTTCGGCAGCAAAGAGGGGAATGTGCTAATAAAGTTTGCGGATGACATGAGCTGGGGGTATTGCTAAGCACGGAGAGAGACCGGAAGATACTATTAGGAACAGAGTCTGGACACTCTGTACAATGGGAGTATAGTAAATAGGTACATAATAGTGAAAAGTGGCAAGTCATGCACTTTAGGGATTAATAATAAGCAATTTTAGATATACGTTGGGGAAGCATCAGTTTGGTAACGACGGAGAGGAGAGGACTTGGGGTATTGTTGATAGCAGGATGACTATTGAGCCGCCAACTGTGATTGGCCTTAAAAAAGCAAATGACGGTTTTACCCGGTGCTGGCGAGGTATTTCACGTCCAAGGATTATTAGAGGTTGTTACCATGGTTTATACGGCTGCTGGTGTGACCCCACCTGGAATTTGTGTGTATTCTTGGTGTCCGATGTTTAAGAAGGATGAATTCAAACTTGGAACAGGTTCATGAGACGGGCTTACTAGGATGCATCCGAGGAATGGAAAACTGCCTTATTGAAGGGACTCAAGAGCTTGGCTTGTTTAGCCTGGCAAAGAAGGCTGCGGCGTGGGCGATATGCTTGCTCCTATATAAACTATATCAGGGGGATTAAACGTTAGGGAGGGAGAGGAATTATTTATTTAGTACTCAATCGTAGCACGAGGACGAATGGGTACAAACTGGATATAGGGAAGTTTAGACTTTGAAATTAGACCGAAGGTCTACCATTAGGGAGTGAAAATTCTGGAACGGCCTCGATGGAAGTAGTGGGGGCAAAGACTTATTCTGCTTTAAGACTAAGCTTGATAAGTATATGGAGTCAAGTATCACAGAGGGGTAGCCGTGTTAGTCTGATCTGTGAAAGCAGCAGAAATCCTGTGGCAACTATAGACTAACAGAGGTTTTGAGCGTGAGCTTTCGGAGGCGTGAATACCCACTTCTCAACGCAGGTAGTGAAAATTTCCAGGGCAGGTATATATTATGCTAGCAAGCAAGCTAGAGATAACGAGATTATTCAGTCAGGGAGGGTGAGGCCGTCGTTCTAGCAGTATAGGTGTGAAAAACAAGGGAGAGAAACTGTTCTGTAATTTGGCACAAGCCATTCATAGTCTTGTTTAGTCAGAGCTGATGGTTCAATTTGCAATGAACTTGAAGCTCAGCAGTTTCCTCTTTGCAGTCTGGTCCTGAAGTTTTTTGCTGCAGTGATAGCCACCTTAAGGTCTGCTATAGTCTGCCGAGGCGAGGTTCGACGTCCTCCTCAGGTTTTTGTATATTGCCATTCCTGATATCTGATTTGTGATC
This sequence comes from Chelonoidis abingdonii, assembly GCF_003597395.2. Taxonomy (NCBI): domain Eukaryota; kingdom Metazoa; phylum Chordata; order Testudines; family Testudinidae; genus Chelonoidis; species Chelonoidis abingdonii. The sequence goes on from NC_133771.1 coordinate 174,069,136, forward strand.
CATTGATCCTTTTCCGTAGTAGTGACTGTCCAGTTTGGCCGATTACATTACGCAGAGGGGATTCTGGCACTATGATGCGTATATTTACATTGGTGGAACGTGCAGAGTAATGAACAGTGATGGTATGGGCTGATCTGGTTGGTCCTAGGATTGGTGTCGCTGGTGTAGATTATGTGGGCAGAGTGGCAATCGAGGTTGTTGGCATGGATTGGTTCTGAGCTAGAGTTACTATGGTACGGTGTGAGTTGGCTTGGTTGAGAAGACGTTTCAGCGTTGGAGTTGTCTGTGGGCAAGATTGGCCTGCACCAAGACCCCGTGAAAGTGTTGGATCCATTGTCCAGGATGGGTTGTTAGATCCTGAATGATGCGTTGGGGGGTTTTAGCTGGGGGCTGTATGTGGATGGCCAGTGGAGTCCTGTTGGTTTCTTGTCTTGGTTTCTTGCAGTAGGGGAGGCTTCTGGTACAGCGTCTGCTGTCTGTTGAATCTGTTTCCTAATTTCCTCGTGCCGGGTATTGTAGTTAGAGAATGCTTTGGTGGAATTGTTTGTAGGTGTTTGGTCCTCTGTCTGAGGGGTTAGAGCAGTCGGTGTACTCAGTGCTTGGCTGTAGACCAATGATCGTGTGGATGTGCCCGGGATGGAAGCTGGAGGGCATGAAGGTAGGCGTAGCGGTCGTAGGTTTTCGTATTCAGCTCCACGAAAGCTCACGCGTATTCACCCACGAAACGCTCACGCTCCAAACCTCTGTTAGTCTATAAGGTGCCACAGATTCTCTGCTGCTTTCTAAGTATATGGAGGGGATTAGTTATTGCATGCGTCTATTTTTGACAATGGTATGTGGAAAATTTGGGCAATTTTGATCTTTGGATTATCGGGAGATAAGTCTGGCTCATGGTCTGTGAGGGGATGTTGGATGGATGGGAAACTGAGTTACTGCAGAGAAATTACTTTCTTGGCTGCTGGCTGGTAGTTCTTGCCCCACATGCTCAGGGTTTAGCTGATCGCCAATTTGGGATCGGAAGGAATTTTCCCCAAGGCGCGATGGCGGAGGCCCTGGAGGTTTTTCGCCTTCCTCTGCAGCGTGGGGCATGGGTCGCTTGCTGGTGGATTCTCTGCAGCTTGAGGTCTTCAGATCATAATTTTGAGGATTTCAATAACTCAGTCATGGGTTAGGGGTTGTTATAAATGTGTATGGGTAGGGTTTTGTGGCCTGCCTTGTGCAGGAGGTCAGACTAGATGATCATATTGGTCCCTTCTGACCTATGAGTCTATGAGTCTATGAGCAAAGATGGTAAACAATGCATCCGCAGATGCAGCTATCCAGGGATATAAAGTGGCTATTTGCAGATTTGCAGGGCTCTAGCTATGTGGACTAATGCACCGTGTAGACAAGCCCTCAGAAAAAAAAAAAATTTTCAAAAGCCTTTAGCAAGAAGTTTCCCATCCCCAAAGTGTATGTGATAATTTCACATTCAAAATACAACCTTAACAACACATACATGCATGCCGCTGTGTTGGCTGCTCAGAGCAGGATGCTGCTTACTTCTCTAAACCTTAGTAGGGCCAGCCTTCACCATTCCTCTCCCTTGTCTTTCTCTTGTCTCCCTTCCCTACCTCCCTCTTTGCCTTCATTCACATTCTCCTCCCATTTTCCCAGACAGGACTGTCCCACACCTGCTCTCTCTATTCTCCAGGCGTCAGACTTTTCCTCCTTTTACAGTTACCTATTTTTACAGATTTTCCCTGTTTGCCACTCATTTCCCTACACCCTCCTTTCTATGTCCCCCATTTATCTGTAATTGCCAAGCCAACATCCCAGTCTCTTCCCCCTCCTCACACAGTCACTGCCTTCTTCCCTGAGTGCAACCTGGCTTCATTGTTACTGAAAACAGTGGGAGTTGGTGGCCATCGTTAATATGGGCAGCCTCAATTCCCCCATGCAAAGATAAATGGTGACCATTTTGACTGAGGGCCTTTTGGCTTTAGCCCTAGTCGAACAAGTAGGAAACAGCAGCCATTTTTAATAAGGAAAAGTTCACAAGTTCGATGACAACAAATGGGAAATTTAAAAAATATGCAAAGCCAACCTAGGGTGACTAGATGTCCAGATTGTATAGGGATAGTCCCGATATTTGGGGCTTTTTCTTATAATGGGACCTATTACCCCCGACCCCCATCCCGATTTTTCACACTTTCTCTCTGGTCACTCTAAACCAACCACAGATCATCATGGAAATCCCAAAGTGATGCAGCCTCCTTGCAGATCGAGTGCCACCCATATTGATCTCTAGCTCACTCCTTAAGGTAAACAGGCTGGATATTCAGTTTATATCCATCACTAACAATGCTTCAGCAACCTTGTCGCAGGGCTCCTGACCTACAGCTGGCGATAGAGCACAGGAGGAAAGGGGAAAGAAGTCAACTTTTCCACCTTCCAAAGAATTCTCTTGAACAGGGAGAGCTGTCTGCCCTGCTAGTGACACAGAAAAAGTGACAATGTAGCCACAGAATGCCCTGGCCATCCTGCTGGAACTGTGATGGAAAGTTCTAGAGACATTGTTTGCTCCAGTCCCTGCTGCTGGGTCTTCAGAGAATCCTCCATGGGCATGTCTAGGAAAGAGAGTTTCTAGAGAGAATCTTCATATTGAACACCCAGCGTTTAAACATTTGTAAAGCTGTTAATTCCTGTCTATTAGATGCTAAGTGGTATTTTAAAAAGTGTGACTTCAAACATGCTAGCTAATGTTTTAAAAACGACTCCTTTTTTCCTGGTCTAAACAGGGTCTATATGAGCTGTGCATGGGGATGACTGACAAAAGTCTGGGGAACAGGGATGGCCCATCCATATAGGTGAACTAGGCAGTCGCTGAGGATGCCAAGTTAAATGGGGCGCCAAATTCGAGGAAAAAAATCAAATAAAAAAATGAAAAAAAATGAAAAAGATGAAAGAAATGCAAATAAAATGACTACAATGTCATTACTTCAATTCCCATGTGCGTACGGAGGGAATATGAATTATAATTCATCTACATTTCTAAGAATTTATTAATATGTCAAATCTTTTATTTACTGCAAAAATAAATAATATTTTAGCAATTTTTTTCCAATTTGCAATGTAGGATCAAGATGACCCTCTCCACAGTTTTGATAAGCAATAACTCAACCACAGTGAAACACATCCGCCAGCAGCAAGAGCAGCAATGCTAGTGACACCTAACTCGAATATACATCACGGTCGCATAGCCAGAAATTCATGTAGGGTGGAGATATGATGAGTTGATACATGTCAAATGGTCATTTTAACACACGTTGCAGGTAGATAGTTAAAAATGAAGCGAATACTGTGGAAAATTGTGTTTCTTGATGCCAAAGAATAAAGAATAATGTCTTTCAGCATTATAAATCCAAAATGTGAGTGTCTTTAAGCATTATTAAACCTTAGCATTATTATCGGGCTATATAATTATGAACTTTTTGTTATAACTGGTTCACATGTAATAAATAAATAAAAGAAAAGTAACAGCGTTAACGCTTAATATGGAAGTGATGATGTCACACTCCAAGAGGGTAATCGTGAGGAGGGGGATTACTTTCCAAACAACTGATGTCGGATTATAACATCAAGAAAAGTCATTTTGTTTCTGTGTAAATACTGTCACTAACTGTTTTAATAGGTAAGTGAGTATATGTTACTAATCATTGAACCTTTAAGCAGTGAAAAGACATGTTGAGATGGCTGCAATGTGGTTTAAATCGCCAACCATGTGGTGTGTCAGCCATCCTTAACGCTATAATGCTTGCAGCCAGGAGCACAGTACATAACCATATTCAAATGGCAGAAAGAGGAGAAAGAAAACCCTCAAGAACTGAGTATCGTAAATGAAAGGCTGAGAAGGAAAAGGACCAAGAAAAACAACAGGTATCCTTCCTGAAATATCTTCTCTTTAATCCAAATAAAGATTCAGTTCACAGCATCCAGATGAAGGCATTTTACTTGGAGAGGAGGTTAGCTCACATCCATGGAAGCAGTTTGGAACATCAAGATGAAGGTATAATTACTTCGAGATGAGGGTACCTCACACATCCACAAAAAAAGCAGTTTGGAAAGTCAAGATGGAACTTACTTCTAGATGAAGGCAGCTCACAGCATGGACAAAATTTATTCACTTCAGGAGGAGACATGCAGAAATTGAAAGTAAATGAAGTAAATGTAGAAGGAAAAAAGGATGAGGAGGAAGTTACAAACAAGTTACAGTATGGGGACCCAGATTCATGGCCCAGATGTGATGACAATGTGCGGCAAGTTCTCGTGGAAGATAGGGATCCGAACAAGTTCATTAATGTCCCTTCCCTAAGGATGGAAATAAAAGAAAATTGTCTGCTCAGCATTACAAGAGGAAACTCATTAATGGGGAAGAAATTCATCGAAACTGTTACAAATATTCAGTGTTGAAGGACTCTGTGTTTTGCTTTGCTGCAAATTGTTTAGAAATCACAAGCAATTGGTACATCACTTACTGAAAATGGTTGGAAGGACTGGGAAAAAACCAATCTTCAATTCTCTTTCACATGAAAGAAAGTATAGAACATTTCGAATGTTTTAAATTGGAAAGGAACTTGAATTACGATTGAAAAAACGGAAAAAACTATCAATGAAGAAAATCTATGTGTGACCAAGGAAAAAGAAGAATATCAGCAACAAACTATTAGAGCATAAAACTGATTGCTTTTCAGTGAGAGTTTCTTGTGGGTATCAAAATTTCAGCATTTTTTGCCGTGGCCGGATGTGAGTCATGTTGAACAAAATGTGCATTGAATCATTAATTTGGTGTGATATGGAAAGTCTGCAGATGAAGATAATGCTGAAGTGCTCATAAAGGATCATTTTTGGGGTTTCATATCACTGAAAGGCAATGACTGGAGCATTCTATCACTCAACTATTTCTAACAAGAGCTTGAAACAATGTCATTATCTGTTTGAAAACCTTACATGGCCAAGGCTATGATAATGGGAAGTAATATGAAGGGTAAAGGCAAGATGTGCAAAGAAAAAAAAATGATGGAAATCAATCCTAGGGCCTTTTTATTCTTTTGCAGTGCACATTCTCTGAATTTGGTTGTCAATGATGCTGCTAGATGCTCTTTGGAGGCAAGCAGTTTCTTTGACCTGTGTAACGTGTTTATGTGTTTTTCTCCAGCTCAACACACCACTGGGAGATTCTGACTCGCCCTGTGAATTCTCTAACTGTCAACTGCTTAGTCAGACAAGATGGGAGAGTCGCATTGGTGCTTGAAAGCCTCTTCACTATGAACTTGGAAAAACATTTAAGCTGCCCTAATTGAAATTTCTGATGATACTACCTTTACTGGATCATCTGGCAATATGGCACATTCAGATGCAGAAGCTCTTGCAAATGTCCTTTCCAAGTTCAAATTTTTGACTTCACTCCATTTTATGGTATCTTTTTAGAGATTAACCTCACCAATAAGGAGCTTCAGGAAAAGAACTTGAACATTCTGCTATTCAAAAACTGCAGCAAACTAAAAATATGCTGGAGGAATTCAGAAGTGATAAAGGGTTTGAAAGGTTTGGTAGATTCTCTCGAGCTTTACTGAAGAAATAGACTTTCTGACAGAATTTGAACTGGAACCAGTTCGCATTCGGCAAAAAGAAACAACAGTTTTCATATGAAGGACAAGGCACACCCATTCAAAAACTCCTAAACAAAGGTTCCAAGTGAATTTCTACTTCACAGTCCTTGATATACTGCTATTCACTCGAATTCCAACAAGCAGAATGCAGCAGCTAGAATCAGTATTTGGCTTTCTATATGATTCCACAGATTGCAAAAGAAAAACAGCAAAACAGAGATAGGAGAATTTTGTATAGAACTGGAGTCAGCATTGACTAATGAAAATTCAGAAGACATTGATGCTACAGATTTGTGTAGTGAGCTTCAGGCTTTTTCAAGATGACTTAAGAAACATTCCACTCCTGAAGAAGTACTGAAGTTGTTTGTGAAAATAAACCTCACACACAGTTTTTCCAAACATTTTTATAGCTCTACACCATTCAATTCTTTTAACTTTGCCAGTTTCCATAGCTAGTGGGGAACATAGCTTCTCAAAGTTAAAATTGATAAAAACATATCTGTGTTCAACAATGGGTGCAAGAGAGATTTGTTGGACTTGCCACAATGTCAATAGAGCATGAAATAGCTGGGAAAATTCATCTAAAAGAACTAGTGACTGAATTTTCAAAACTTAAAGCAAGAAAAGTCATGTTTTAAGAGCACAGAGTGTTTTTTGTTCGGAGTATTTTGTAAATACAGGTTAAAGTTCATTGAAGAGTTTTCTTATTTCTTTCTATATTGGATGTGGTGGTAATGGCAGTTAAAGCAGAATAGCGTAATGGATGTATTTGGATTTGTAATAATAACAATTATAATTAATACTGTAATGCATTTTTATTTGAAATCAGACTGAAATATCATCTAGCTGTCATGTACAAATCTATTCTGAAAATTTCATGTTTCTATTTTATCTGATCTCAGAAACATTGGTTGGAGAGATGGAAGGATGGACGAACTGAATAATTAAGCTTCTGTTTAAAAAAAAATTAAAAAACATTAAAAGGAAAAAAGGGGCAAAATGTTTCCCAGTTTACCAAAAACTTCAGCCCAGATCTGCCCTTGGGGGTGAGTGGTGCTGATTGCATGGTTTGCCTAAGGAGCCAGTTGCTGGCAGCTCATCTAGGGCCACCCCTGCTGGGGAATGTTGCCTACAACCCGCACATAACCTCAGCAGAAGCATCACTGCATCCTCATTGCTCTTGAGCAGCTACCCGTGCTGGTAGGGTGTGGTTCTTGGATCTGTACTCACTGACCTTCTAACCCCATCACCCCTTCGTGCTGTGCATTCCCCCATGGAGCACAAACTGGATTATGCAAGATGCATGGACTCCGATGCTGCCTACCTCAGTGTAGTGAAATTCATTGGCCTTTATTGGAGTTGCAGGATTTGGCTCATTGTAGCTGCCATGCACAAGTGAGAAAAGCTGGTCCTACCTGGTAATTTAAGGCATAGATGGGAGACATCAGTTGTGATGGAACCATGACCAGTTGAATTGTCAGTTGCTAGGCAGTATGGATCTTCACCAACTGCCCCTTGTTCCAAAGTCCTTGGGCAAACATTCCTTTGTTTTTTCTCTCTACCACTGAAATTTGGCTTGGGCATCACACATATAGATCCCCCTCCCCAGAAAATACAGCACTGCTGAGGCTCAGGTGTGTAGTGTTTTTATATTGTTAAGATATTATTATTGATAAGATATATATCTTGTTAGGAGGCTTTCATAGACTCATAGACTCATAGGTCAGAAGGGACCAATATGATCATCTAGTCTGACCTCCTGCACAAGGCAGGCCACAGAATCCTACCCATCCACTTTTATAACAACCCCTAACCCATGACTGAGTTATTGAAGTCCTGCTTATAAGAGACACCACCGTAGATACCATGGCGATGATTGCGCAGGGCCAGTGAGGAAAACAGTCCGTCTGATTGAATGAACCATTGACAGGTCTATGTGTATGTGTGGAAGGAAAGTGACCCGCCGACTCGGAGACATCTCAAGTCAACGCACTAGAGACCTGCGCAGACAAAGAGGCCTGGTCGACCTGCAGGAGGTCTGGGGTAGCAGCAACCTTTCCGTGCGCATTACAAGCGAGAGGAGAGCACATTCCAGAAGAGTTAAGATCCAGATTACAGAAGAAGAGACACCACACTGAGGGCACAAATATCATGGAAGCATGACCTCAAGTGAACTTGACCGAGTTAACTTTGAACAGCCCTTGACCCAGGAATGAGTGTACAGAACCTCGTCTTAGCAACCAAAACATGCCGTAAAAGCAGGGCATTCTTTCATTTTTTTTCGTTATGCATGCAAGCAAGACGAAGACAAGGGCCTTTGATTCGACTCGCACCAGTTTTACATAGGATACGGGTTGAACTTCTAACCAGCACTCTCTGGTCGCAGCAACATTCTTGGTCCTGCATAGGACGACTCCATGGGTGCCCCAGACTGGAAGTACCCACGGCAAAATAGTGGGTGCGGATCCTCCTACCGCACCAGCTACCCGATTCTGCCCCTTCCTCCACCCTACAACCGACCCTCCTCTCCCCGACACTTCCAGAGGGATGCAATAGTTGCCGGCGTCAATGCTCTGGAGGGAGTGGGAGAACCTGGCTAGCAGCTGGATCCGGGTGAGGGGCCAGCGGCTTTGGCCTGGGGCCAGCATTGGAGCCCCAGTGGGGGCCTACTCGGGATGAAAGTTGGGGGTGCTGCAGTCCCTGACCCCTCTTCCCTGCCTCATGGAGACACCGCTGGACTCTGCATTGCCCTCCGTGGTAATTGGTACCAGAGCAAGGTCCCAAAGGTGCTGGCAGTATTAGAGAGGTTCACCGCTTTACACCCCTTCTGAAATGGAAGTTACTTACTATTACGAGCATGAAATGACGTCAGACCAAAGAATATTATTTTCAGCGCAGGGCTTTATCACAATGAAACTTTTAATTACATAATTTTAATCATAGGCATCATAAGCCCCCTGATTTCCCAGCACTATCACTTACGCTTTTTTATTCTTAATTTTTAAAGGCCCATAGTAGGGTGACACAGATGTCCTGAAGCGCAGTCCAATCTATCAGGCTTTGTCTTATACGCCTCACACACTCATCCTGATTTTTCACCATCTTGCTTTTGGAATCACCCTCAGACACCAGCCTAGAAGATTGTATACGAGTTTAGTTAGTGTGATTTTGAAGAAACAGCAAACTTATACTATCATTTGGCTAAAAATCTGCCTCAGCGTTGCAAATGGGATGTCAGACAGACGAGACCGAATCTGACATGCGGTGCATCGAATCACCCTTGTATAGTGAGACAGCGCTAGAGCGCACCCATGCGACCAGACTATAACCCTGATACCCCGAATAACCACTAGCTCAAGCAGGGCGGCTGCCCAGCCCACACACACCCACCCTACCCCCACCACGACACATCCTGATCCAGCACCCTATCGGAATCAGGCCCTGTGCTGATAGTGAAACAAGTTACACTACTGCTCTTTAACCTCCGAACAAGTGTTTACAATGAGCTGAGCTAGCTTACAACACCCCAGCGTGCGAGTGGTGCATAGTGGTGTATTGCTCTCTCATGCCCATCCCCAAGGTGGAGGCTCATATTCAGGTGCTGCGTGCACTGATTTTTAGTTCTGCACACTTGGACAAATTATGTTACTTTTGAATTCTTTGGGATGAAGATGGTGGTGCTGTTCCAAGCAATGACCCCACCACAAGTATATTTCCGTTATATTGCCTGGTGGAGGGAAAAGCAAGCCTACCACTGTATATCACGCTCACCATGTTCATAAAATCTACCAGAGTTTGAGATTGCCACTGAGACATTACCTCGAGGTCGTCCTTCTAGATGCAACAGAGACCATCACTTAAATCTCTGAAAACTAGGAAATAATGATGGTCTGGTACAACACTCACCCCCCTCCACATCTTATACACTCTGTCAGAAAGCCTGTCCCAACAACCAGGATAACACATATCTACCCTTACAGGTGCTCAAGAATGCTTTGGGAAGCAGCACTTACAACAAAGCAATATACCAACAGTGTCTAACACCTGTTCGTTAAGGCAAAACTAAGTTAAGTCTGTTTAGCAAACGAGGAGTTTCCTAACTTGGTCATATCCCAAATATTAGTCTTAACCACACAGTGAACTTCCGAGACTTGCAATATGTTACTATCGGTTCACCTTCCTAAGATTCTTCTGAGCCATTGCCTTTGCTTACCCTCACTAAAGCCCGAGCCAGCACTAGCTGTCATCCCATGGCCACCAGATGCGACAATCTCCATGCAGCAGCCCATTTTTGTGCACTTCTGCTATACACACTACACCAGACACTGAACATGATGGCAATGCTCTGATCCCAAGCGATCATGTACAGGGTACTCCTTATCACGTGACAGCTACTGCCCTCTCCAAGTAATTTTCTGCCATTCGGTCACAGCACACAGCTATACAATGAATGGCAAGTGGCCAGTAATGCGATAATATGAATGTAGTGACAGATCTTGTGGAACACAAAGACAAATGGCACAATTCTTATTAGTCATCTTTCCTATGTCTACTTTATCATGGATACACCCTTACTGATCATATCACGCAGCTATTGCCGATCAGGAACAATAGAGTGGAATGTAAACACCTATTATAAAGTTATCTAATACTACATATCTGCTTTATTGCCTCATAGTCAGGCAAGTTCTATTAACACTAGTCACTACCAGACATGTAAGACAAGAACTCGTTCCCCAGATCCCTCTATGTTCTAGGGCACTTTCTCCAAGGCAAAGTGGTTTTGATGGGGGCACGACACGAATGGGATCCATCCTGCTCCTTTATGTCATGTTGTTCACTACCTGGGAGCTTCAGTTGTGGGCGGGCTCTGATTCAGACAAAGAGAGGAGAGCCTTAAGATTGCGGTTCAGAGTGCATGTGAAAGTGACATTTGACAACAGATCAGGTTTTGAAGGGGACAAGAGCTGAACACAGTTCCCAAGCGTACCATGTTCACAGCAGGACCTCTTTTCACCCTCAATGCTTCATAGTTGGCCACATTCCAATGGCATTTTCATTGAGACAGCAAAACAGGGAACCTCTACCTCATGAACTAGCGCCTCCAGCTAAATGTCAGGTTCCTGTTCAGACCAATAGTACTAGAGATTTTAACGTGTTAATTTTTTCAACAAACCTCATTTTACTGCTGAAATGTTGTTTTCGCGCCAAGTCATTAAAGAGAATCCCACCACAACAACTGAATCATCAAAGACCAAAACGAGGCGAAATTTTAGCTCGCACCAGTTCCAGTTGCCGCAAGAGTCTATCGAAGCAACTGAATGCCGCAACCTTATACATTCAGTACTGCTACGCTCCTCCTTGAACTCAAATATTATACTAAAGACCGGAATTGGTTTCATAACTATTCTCAACTTCGTCTATATTTTTCGCAGATAAGCCATTTCTGGATGAAGCGACACTTAAGATTGCTCCTACTGTTTGAGCGTCAGCAGACACTTTCACATCAAATACAAGCCGAACACCCGATATTCAACAGTGGGATGACTTTACAATGAGCTATCCTGTTGGATATCTAGAGTGCTGCTAGAAGCATGACTATTCAACCAGTAGTCATTCATAAAACGTTTACCCCAATGCAAACTCACATCTTAAACTACATCATTCCCTTCTCTCATTTCCATTTCGAAACCTTAGAACCCTGCGACAGCTCAAAATACAATCTCTTCATGGAAACATTAACTCGTTGAAGACAGGTGTAAATTTGAACGCACGCAACTCTACGTGTGATCTATCTAGAACTGATTAAATTATAGATTGTCGGTGTGTCAGTGTGAATTGATCCACGTAGTTAATGTAATGTGATTTCAATTTTACATTGTAACACTAGAGGCCAAGATTATAGAATAAGTCCAGCATACGTTCAGTCATGTGATAACTCATGTGAGATGTTCCGCATTTCAGTTGACCAACAGTGGGAAGTACGATTCTCAAGTGTCATTCAAACTGCAGAGTCTAATGTTGATAATCAAAAGCCTCAGCTGAGCTTACGCAGATTGACAATAAAATCACAGCATAAGATCTCCTATCGGTTGACAGCTAAGCGTGCATTCGTTGCATGAGCTAGTCTGTCGTTATTACATCAATCATGAGACAAATCCATTTGGACAGAGAATAGCTCTCATAAAACAAACCCCTGAAATTATATTAGCTAAAAATCAAGTTTCTGGCCCTATGCTTATTTATAAAAAGTTGACAAAAGCGATAGTGAAGAGCCAGAGAATTGTACAATTCCTGACTAAAGGCGGGGAGGGGGGAACAGCATTAGCTGATGGATGTAACCCCCTCTTCCTCCACTCCTTCCCTATCTGGACATGATTGCCCAGCCTCCACACTAATCATTCTGGTCACTTGCATCACTGCCCACCTTTGTTGGAGGGGTGTTTGGAGCATAAGAAGGAACCGGGAGGCGGGTGGCAAGTGGGGGTTTCAGAAATTGTCGATCACAGGTGTAGAGTGAGGTAATCAGGGGGAGGGGGTTGTCAGCCCAGTTATCTCAGTTAAAACACTTAGCTTCCATATGTCAGACTGTCTCCATAGAGTAAAGATCATCAATCCCGATTTTAACAAATTGGGAATGAGATACAGAAACAGATGAGTGACTCTGCCTAGGTCACCACGTTGGGTCAGTGGCAAGAGGCTGGGCAATTGGCACTCAGCCTCCTTCCCAGTCCACAGCCAGATCCACTGGATGCACTGCACTCCACAGGCATGTGTTGTAAAAAACATGCTGTCTCCGTTGACACAGGTCACACTCGCGCACTCATGGGAAGCATCTGACCTCTCGTGGTTACAGCTGCTGGGTAGACATGGCCTGTACAAAACTGATGGGAGGTCTCAGAATTAGGGCCCAATTGCATATTTCTTATCAAACACTACAATTGGCAACAAAGATATTCTGAAAGCAACTCTGTGGCGTGAAGCCAGGAGAATGTGTCTTCAACTAATGCCAATAGATGCAAAAGTTGGCCTCGAGTAGTAGAGAAAGTGCGCATTAATAAAGATGCGATTCCGTTTCAAGAAGATTTCCTCTAAACAGGAAAATGATATTGCTGAGACTTTTTTCTACGTAAAAGGCATGGGAAGTTGCAGTCTTGTTGGCTATCTTATTTTCATCAGGTCTGCTCAATTATTAGATCGTCACTGATTATTCACCCACGTAAAACAGCCCTCTTATGAAATAACAATAGGATAAAACGCTTTTGGGCTTATTCTTTAAATGTCCATTTTTGGTAATACAAAATTCCACTACCCTGTGATGATATCAACATATACTTTTCATACTCGTCACTGTAAAAAATAGTATATAAATAAAGCCCCAAACCACAACTCCCGAGCAGAGCTGTGTTCAGATGCTCTCTTTTATGTTGTTTTGGCAAGTGTTCTTTGATTTCAACCGCTGGTGACTTTGGAACAGCTTCACTGGCATTATGTGTTGTACCTTCACTGACTGTTCTACTGATAGTCCCGTTTCACGCAGCCTGTACTGCACAGAAATCTCTGATCTGCTCTGGTCTTCTTCCTAAAAGAATTCAACAAGGTTACACTATACAGAAATCAAGTGAGCATCAGCCTGGCTACCAGGGCCATAGGACTGAGTCCCTCCCATTCCATTAATTACTTAGAGAATAAAAAGTTACCCTGGCATTTACAACTTACCCACACTTAGGCCTCTTGGTGTTAGCTGTTAGATAAGTTAGATGGAGACATTCAGCCGATATGATTGCAGTTTTGGATCCTGCTGAGCTAGAGGCTTGGGAATTTCATTACATTTTAAAGACCAGCTGGATGAGCTCAAAGAATGCTACTATCCTGTTATTGCTGAGAAGATAATATCAGCAAAGTTTGAAGTTCCTGAAACTTCTCTGTAGGTTTACAGCAGGAAGAAATCTGCATTCTTATGAATTCTCTATATATATCAGCCTAGACTGCAGGATGCTCGACTAACTAATCCAAGGGAGTTATTTATTTAAAGTTCTCAAAAGATTACCAAGGCGGCAGCGACCCCGCTGCGACCAATAAATCCAGAGCAGTAGAATCATTGCACTGGAACTTCAGACAGCCTAGAGCTCCAGAAACTCCTTCCACCCTTTCATTGTTGCAGGAAGCAACCTCACCTCTCCAAAAACTGTTTCACAATAGATGGGTCTTTTGAAGCAGGGCCAGAACGTCACCTACCTTGGATATTAGGGATCTAGTTCCAGATTCTGAGCTCTTCAGAATAGTGCTCTTTCTTTTTATAATGAGGGGAGATCCTCTCGAACGCCCCTGCTGACCACAGCTGTTGGTATTGGCACAGGAGAGAGCTTAGTCCTTATGTACGCCTAGTTCCGGCCATTATGGCTTTATAGTATAACACACCTAAAAACTCCACCCGGAGACCAACAGAAGCCAGTGCAGATCCTTGGAGTCATAATTCTTCTGGTAAGAAGCACCCTCAGTACCTTAATCTCAGTGCCCTGAAGACATACATAGATTGGATACACACAAAAGGTTCAGGCATTGTCAGCCTTGCGCTCATCTATTAAACAGATACATCACATGATTTAAAAAATTTAAAATTCCAAACTAAAATTGGAGGTTTAGTTTGGATGTAACCATTCTGTGGAGTTTGGTGCCGCACCCGGCTCTCATGCTTAGCATAATGGCAAAATGAGAAACTGACAGCTATTTCTCCAAGCTAATGTAGTGCCAATGTACGACAGAGGCATTAATGATGCCATTTGATTTCTAAATTTGTAGTGTTAATTCTCTCTTGGTGGTTTGTTAAACAACAGATCGAAGGATAAATTTTAATGATCTTGATTTACATGACAGTGCCCCTTTTCTCAGGAGGGCCTGGGCGTGGTGTTTGAGCTCTAGGTTAATTGTGGTATTTGTAGTGTGTGTCATAGAGCGACAGCAATGTAAACAGGAGAAAAACCGAGAGGTGCTCAAGAATTATTTTCTCCTCTTGACAACTTCTTTTGGCTTTTTTTCTTGTTTATAAGAGAAGGTGGTGGACCTCTCTTTGATCCTTGCTATGGCTAGTACATCAGAGGCATTAGAGAGCATGAGCCCCTAATGATTATAGTCCTGAACCCTAAGAGTCCGTCACTTTTTCTGAAACGCAGGTTGGAAGGGTTTAGGATATTAAACATGAGAATAAGCCTACATACTACGACTTTTCTTTGGGCAAAGAGAGTTGGTCGTGTCTCCCAAGGGCCAGGTGTCTTTATTAACTATTGTTCGTTAGACAGGAGAATAAAACAAGACATAAAACCAGGTAAGCGTCCAAAAAATTCCATCACCTAATCATTATAGAAGGAGACACTACATTTACACACCACAATTTCATTCATGGGGGTACAAGTCTCCAGCCAGAGTTTCCACCTGCATCTCCAGTCCTCTTATCTTTTCTTCCAGCAGCTCTATCAAGCGGCACTTCATGCAGACAAAACTCCTTTCAGGTGCCCCCTCCAGGACCATGTACATGCCACAGCCACTGCATCCAGTCATCCTCAGTGTGTCTCTACCTGCTGCCTCTGTTATCAGTCATAGCCTTCCAACTCTGTGCCTGGCAGTCCAAGCCACACACCGCACCACAGGCCCCCAACCAGCACTGGGCTGCTGGCAGACCCCCTGCTCCTTCCCTTCTCTGGCTTGTTGGTTTCTCTGCTTTAGTCTCCTCTGGAAACTCCCACTGAAACTCCCCTGTTAGCAGCTCTGTGTGCTGGCTCCTGTGCCGCTGCAGCTGTCTGTGCCGCTGCCTGAGTGCCTGGCTACTTATATAGGACCCCTAATCAGGTAAGCCCCGCCCCCAACTCAGGGCTCAGCCTCGCTCCCAGCACACTTCCAGTCCCATTATTATTTATTTGTATTGTCCTTGACCAGGATCCCAGTGGAATAGGCACTATACAAACACAGATTTAAAAAACAAACCCTACCCCGAGATGCTTAGGGAAAGTTAGGGTGTTTTGTTTTTTTTTAAACCAAGCTTGAGTAATGTTAGGAATTTTAGATAAGCTTTTCGGAGAAATCACAGAAGGCATTTTAATCAAATAATATTCTGTAAGCTACCTATGAGCTTTTTAGATGGGTCTAATAGTAACATTCTGTTTTAGACAAGAAACTATGTTCTTTGCAACAAATGTCCTTTAAGTTCTCACATTTTATGCACTGGCAGTTTTGACAAGATCAAGGATTTGAGCCTTGGTTTTTTGGCACTATTTAAATGTAAGTAATTATTACAGCTAGAATAGTTCTATGAATATATACTGCATTAAAAAAAGTTAACCCTCTGGCTACATTTGCTTTTCCAAAATACTCTAACAAACTAGTTCTGGCATGGATGTTTACTGACTCCATGCCTTCTTAGTGAATACTGGAAAATATCCAGAGGAAGGGAATTATGAATTCCTAGAAAACAGGTATGCATCAGAAATCTTTAAAGATTATAGTCATCCAATCATGGAGCAGGAAAAAAATACCATGTGACCTATGTGTCCAATCAATCCTTAAATATTTTTTGAATATAAAATACAAATTGCGTGTAAATAAGCTACAAGCCAACAATTTTTTAATGTTAAGATTTTCTCAAATTTATTCAATGATTAAGCTGCTCACCAACAATTCAGAAGAGGCAAAATTAACTAAATAAATGATTCAACACTAACAGTTTTTCCAACTCTAGGAACTATATTCTGCCTAAGTTTTCCCTGCAGTTTCAATTGACCTTTTTGGATTTATGAGACTCCATCTGAAGATTTTAAAGTATTATTAATTAATATGTTATTAGACTTCTAAGGCTTGATTCTAAACTCACTCTGGTTTTACACCAGTCTAACTCCACTGACTTCAGTGAAGATCTTCTTAAATTACTCCAGCGTAAATTAGATTAGAATCAGGCATCTTGTATTTTTTGTTGTTGTTGTTCATTCCTAGGATAAGAAAATATGTAGTTGAATAGTTTATTTCTATTTTTATCTGTAAAAAAAAGATACAGGGTAAATGTTTCAAATGTGCCTAAGTAACTTAGGAGTCTAAGCCCCATTTTCAAATCAAAGACACTTTTGCCAGTATAAGCTGCGTCCACACTGGGAGTGCTTTGAGGGTATACCATACTAGTATACCTTCATCAGCAAAGCACTCATAGGCAATATCTACACTACAGAGCCTATGTCAGTATAGCTATGCCAGCATAGCCTCCTAGTGTAGATGCAGCATATACTGACAGAAGGCCTTAGGTCTTGTCTTCACTTGCAATCTATAACGGCAGATGCTTCTAGTGGAGACGTAGCTTATATAGCCAAAAGCGTGCTTTTGCCAATACAGCTTATACCAGTTTCCTGAATAATATAAGCTATACTGGTAAATGGACATTTTTACTGGTATAACTGCATCTGCAATAGGGCTTTTGGTGGCATAGCTATGTCTGCCAGGGTATGATTTTTTACCACACTAATAACAGACATAGCTATGCCATAAAAACTTGTAAGCATAGGCCAAGCCATAGGCTCCTAAATCACTTAAACTCATGAACATTTTACTCACATATTTTAATCTGATTTAGCCAAATTCCGCCCTTGGATTTCTGTGTGGTTCTCACTGAAGTTTGGGGAGTCCCCTACTTTAACACAAGGACAAAATCTTTAGAGCTCAAGAAAATACGAGACGTGATTCTGCTCTGATTGGCTTTTCACCATTGTTACTCCACTGACTTCAGAGTTACTCCTGATTTACACCAGCAAAGTCAGAATCAGGCTGTTTGTCACTGTGGACACATCTTAAGTTTCACTTGCATGGCAAGCGAACAGAGCCAAATACTCTGTTTATGTGAGGATTTGTTTGCTTTTTTATTAGGAATTCTGCTTATAAGAAAGACACCCACCTAGATACAATGGGTGATGCAGAGAAAAAGCGCCTGATTGAACTGAACATGACAAGGGAATCCTTGTGTATGGTGGAAGGAAAAAGTGACTCAACCTGGCTCAGACCTCAGAGGAGACACTTCCCTCAAAGTAATCGAAGTTCACTAGAGACCTACAGAGAAAAAGAGCCTGAGCTCGACACTGGCAGGAGCTCCTGGACAGCACTCACTCCTCTTCACCACAAGGAGAGGAGGCACTTTCCAGAAAGAAGTAAGTTATATGAATTACAGAGAAGAAACACCTGGGGCCAAATTTATCCCTGGTGTAGCTCCATTGACCTCAGTGAACTTAGACCAGAGATTAATTTGACCCACTGTGACCAATGGAATATGAGGTTACAGGATAAATGTCTTCAGCCACTTCCTAAACACTGACGGAAAAAGCAGGAGCATTTATCTAATTATGCCAAGGCAAGATAAGACAAGGGCCTTGATTCTGACCTTGCACCAGTTTTACACTGATACGGGTTGAACCTCTCTAATCCAGCACTCTCTGGTCCAGCAACATTCTTGGTCCTGCATAGGCACCGACTCCATGGGTGCTCCAGAACTGGAGTACCCACAGGGAAAAATTAGTGGGTGCGGATCCTCCACCAGCACCAAGCTCCCCGTTCTGCCCCTTCCCTCCACACCTACAAACCCCTCCTCTTCCCTCCCAGCACTTCCAGAGTGATGCAAATAGCTGATTTGCGGCGTTCAAGCTCTGGGAGGGAGTGGGAGGACCTGGGCTAGCAGCTGGGACCCCGGGTGAGGGGCCAGCGGCTTGGACCTGGGGCCAGCATTGGAGCCCCCAGGTGGGGGGCTACTCTGGGAGCAAAGTCTGGGGGTGCTGCAGTATCCCCTGCACCCCTACTTCCCATGCCTATGGAGACCCGCTGGCACTCTGCATTGACCTCCCGTGGTATGGTACCAGCCAGGTCCCAAGGGTGCTGGACTAGAGAGGTTCAACCTGTCTAATTACACTTACTGAAATGGAGTTACTTCTTATTTACAGCAGCATGAAATTAGAATCAGACCCAAGAAATTTATTTCAGAGCAGGAGGCTGTTATCCAATGAGAAACTTTATTACATAATTTTATTTATAGGATATCATAAGCCCCTGATTTCCACAGCACTTCATTCGCTTTTTTATTTTATTTTTTTTAAAGGCCATAGTAGGGTGACTAGATGTCCTGATTTTATGGGAACAGCCAAATATTCAGGGCTTTGTCTTATACAGCCTCCACCTCCATCCTGATTTTTCACACTTGCTTTCTGGTCACCCTAAGCCACAGGTAGAAGATTTGTATACGAAGTTTAAATTCAAGTTGTGTTTTTGAAAAAGCAAAGCTACTTACTATCTTTGGGCTAAATTCTGCCTCAGCTTGCATGGGTGTCAGACAGACAGACCAGAATCTGACATGGGTGCTGGAACAATTTGTATAGTGGAGGTGCTGAGAGCCATTGGACCAGACTATAAACCCTGTATACAATGGAAGCCACTTCAAGCCAGGGGGTGCTGCAGCACACACACCCCACCTACCCCCACCGCACTCCTAGATCCAGCACCTATGGAATCAGGCCCTGTGTGTGTAAACGGTATCATACTTTGCTCTTCTGTAAGACCTTCCAAGAACTCAAAGTGTTTTACAAATATGAGTGAGCTAAGCTTCACAACACCCCAGCGTGCAGTGGTGATATTGTGGGTATTCTCTCCTCATGCCACCCCCAAGGTGGAGGTATTTCAGTGGCTGGTGAACTGATTTTAGTTCACTGCTACACTATGGACAGTAACTTTTATGTTACTATTTACGATTCTTTGGGATGAAATGGGTGCTGTTCCATAAATGATCACACCACAAGTAATATTTTCCTTTTCTGGGGTGGAGGAGAACAAAGCCTACTGATTATTCACTGCCCATACATTTCATTAACACAGAGTTGAGATTGACTGACAGTACCTCGTCCCTTCTAGAATGATCAAGAGCACCTACACTTAAATCTCTGAAAACTAGGAAATAATGAGGTCTGGTACACACCACCCCCACCCCCAATCTTACCTCTGTCGTCAAGCAATGTCCCAACACACCAGGATCACACACTCTACCCTTACAGGTGCTCAAGAATGCTTTGGGAACAGCACTATACAACAGAGCATATACAACAGTGTCTAACACCTGTTCGTTAAGGCAAAACTCAAGTTAAGTCTGGTTTAGCAAACAGGAGTTTCCTACACTTGGTCTATACCCAAATATTAAGTCTACACCACACAGATGACTCCAGACTTGCAATATGTTACTATCGGTTCACCCTTCCCTAAGGATTCCTTCTGAGCCATTGCCTTTGCTTACCCCTCACTAAGCCCCAGAGACACTGCTGTCATCCATGCCACCAGACTGCTGACAATCTCCATGGCAAGCAGACATTTTGTGCACTTCTGCTAATACAACCTACACAACTCAGCACTGAAATGATGCATGAGCGATCCCTCAAGGTACGCCTGCACCTCTCTGCATATCACAGTGACAGCTCTGGCAACCTGCTCCAAGTAATCTTTCTGCCATTCGGTACAGCCACAGCTAACAATGAATGGCAGTTGGAGTACATGCAGATAAATGATGTAGTGAAGATCTGTGGAACACAAGACAATGGCACATTCTTTTAGTCATTCCTCATGTCTACTTTAGTTCTGGTAACACCCTTTACTGAATCATTCCCAGCAGCTATTGCCAGATCAGGAACAATAGGTGGAATGATAACACCACTTATATTAAAGTTATCTAATACTACATATTCTGCTTTCATTTGCTCATTAGTCAGGCAGTTCTTATTAACACTAGTCAACTACAGACAATGTAAGACAAGAACTCATGGTCTCCCAGTTCTTAGTTTAGGGCACTTTCTCCAAGGACAAAGTGGATTTTGATGGGGGAACACATGGGTCCTCCTGCTCCT
This sequence comes from Chelonoidis abingdonii, assembly GCF_003597395.2. NCBI lineage: Eukaryota > Metazoa > Chordata > Testudines > Testudinidae > Chelonoidis > Chelonoidis abingdonii. Next base: position 174,089,690 of record NC_133771.1, read on the forward strand.
TTTGTCTGTGTCCCATATGGAGCTTCAGTTGTGGGCGAGGCTCTGTTTCAGAACAAGAGAGGAGGCTTAGTTGGAGTTAGGTGCATGTGAAGTGCATTTGAAACAGTCAGGGTTTGAAGGGACAAGAGCTGAACAAGTTCCAGCGTACATGTTCAAGCAGCCTCTTTTCCCCTAATGCTTATAAGTTGGCCACATTCCAATGGATTTTCATTGGGACAGCAAAAGGGACCTCTAACCTCAGAACTAGCCCTCAGCTAAATGTCAGGTTCCTGTTCCAGACCACAAGTACTAGAGATGTTTTTAAATGTTAATTTTTTTTCAAACAACCTATTTTTTGCTGAACTGTTTTTGCGCAATCTTAAAAAATCCCAAACAACAACTGAATCTCAAAGACCAAACACCGAAATTTTAACTCCACAGTTCAAGTTTGCCAGAGTTATAAAGCAACTGAAATGGCAACCTTATACATTCAGCTACTGCTACTGCTCCTCCTCCTGTAATATAAATATATATTACTAAAAGAGGAATTGGTTTTCATAACTATTCTCAAACTTTACTTTTATCTTGCAGATAATGCCATTTTTGGATGAAGCACCACTTAAAAGCTTCCTTCTTGTTTGAGCTCAGGACATTTCACAAAATAAGGAGAAACCCGATATTACAGGGCTGCTTTTAAAATGAGTTTGGATATCTAATGCTGCTAGAAGCTGTTTCAACAGTAGCTCAGTTCCCAATTAAACTCATTACTAACACTCTAAAGTACATTTTAAAAACAACATAATGTCCTTTTCTCTCTCTTCATGAAACTTGAACCTCAGGACAAGACTCAGAAATGAACAAAAGTTGATTCACTGGAACTGTGTCTAAGACAGTAAAATTTTGACCATGAAACCTACTGTTTATTTCTAAACTGAATTAAAATTATAACTTGTGTGTGTGCTGTGCAGATTCGATTTCCAGTTTATTTTATGTGCATTTCAAGCTGTACATTTCAGTACCTAGAGGTTAAAATTTTAAAATTAATTTCCAAAGCATGTTAGTCCACATTTAACTTCCCATTACAGTTTTCAGTGCACAGGATGTTCTCATATAGCACAAGAAAAATCTAAGCAGCACAAATGCATTGGACAGCTAGGTCCCTCTATCGCTTTAAAATTTGACAACAAATTTGGACAGCAGAATAGCTTTAAAACAAACCCCCTGAAATTTCATATTAGCTAAAAATCAGTTTTCTGCCATGCTTATTTTAAAAAAGTGACAAAAGCGTAGTGAAGAGCCAGAGAAATTGTACAATATCCTGGACTAAAGGCGGGGGAGGGGGGGAACAGATTGCTGATGGATGTAATCCTCCCTCTTCCTCCCACTCCTTCCCTGATCAGGACGTTGATTGCCCAGCCTCCACACTACTCATCTGGTCACTGATCACTGCCCACCTCTTGTGGAGGGGTGTTTGGAGCATAAGACATTGAACCGGGGGGGAGTGGGCAAGTGTTGGGGTTTCCAGACAATTGTCTGATCCACAAGGTGTAGAGTGAGGTAATCACTGGGGGGGAGGGGGAGTTGTCAGCCAGTTATCTTTAAAACTACTTAGTTCATATGTAGCACATGTCATCCATAGATAAGTATCATCATCCCATTTTACAAATTGGGAAATGGAGATACAGAAACATGAAGTGACTTGCTCTAGGTCACCCAGTTGGTCAGTGGCAGAGCTGGGAATGGCACTCAGCCCTCCTCCCAGTCCACTGCCAGATCCACTGGACTGCACTGCCTCCAAAAGGCATGTGTTGTAAAAATACTGCTGTCCTCCGATTGACACAGTGGTCCACCCGCAGCTCAGGGGAAGCATCTACGCTCCAGTGGTACAGCTGCTGGGTAGACATGGCCTGGTACAAAACTGATGGGAGGTCAGAAATTAGGCCCATTGCATTTTCTTATCAATACTAATTGGCAAACAAAGATTTCTGAAAGCAACCCTCTGTGGCTCTGGAAAGCACCAGCTAGGAGAATGCTGTGGTCTCAATATGCCAATATGATGCAAAAGTTTGGCTCGAGTAGTAGAGAAAAGTGCAGCATTATAAGATGCGAATCCAGGTTCAGAAGATTCCTCTTTAAATACCAGTGAAAATAAGTATTGCTGGACTTTTTGATCTACGTAAAAGGCATGGGAAGTTGCAGTCTTGTTGCTATCTTATTTTCCATCAGTCTGCTCTTAAATTATTAATCGTAACTGATTTTCACCTCATCAACTGTAAAACAGCCTGCCTGTATGAATACAATAGGTAAAACTTTATTGGGCTTTTATTCTTTAAGATGTCATTTTGGTAATACAAAAATTCCACATATACCCCTGTGATGATATCATACATATACATATTTCATACTACGTACACTGTAAAAAAAAGTAATATAAAATAAAGCCCCAAACCACAAACTACAGAGCAGAGCTGTGTTTCAGATGCTCTCTTTTTATTGTTGTTTGGCAAGTGTTCATTCTTTCAACCGCTGGTGAACTTTGGGGAACAGCTTCAGGGCATTATGTGTTGTTACTTCACAGACTGTTTCTACTGATAGTCCTTTCACTGCAGCAATGTACTGACAAGAAATCCTGATCTGCTCTGGTTCATTTCTCTCCTAAAAGAGAATTGCCAACAAGGTTACACTATACAAGAAATCAAGTGAGATCAGCCTGGCTTACCCAGGGCCCATAGGACTGAGTCCCTCCCTTCCATTAATTACTTCAGAAAAAATAAAAAGTTACCACTGGCATTTACAAATCTTAAACCACAACTAGGCTCTATGGTGTTAGCATGTTAGATAAGTTAGATGGAAGACTCAGCCTGATATGTGCAGTTTTGGATCTGACATGAGCATAGTTCTATGGGAATTTCATTACATTTTAAAGACAACAGCTGGATGAAGCTCAAGAAATGCTACTTCCTTTATTGCTGAGAAAGAATAAATATTCAGCAACAGTTTGAAGTTCCTGAAACTTCTCTGTGGAGGTTATCAGCAGGAAGAAATCTGCATTCTTTGAAGTTCTCTATATATATCAGCCTAGACCCTGCAGGATGTCAAGTGCCTAACTAAAATCCAAGGGAGTTATTTATTTAAAGTCATAAACAAGATACCTAACCAAGGCCTGAGGCAGTCTGACATCAATGAAGCGACAATAAAATCCCAGCAGCAGTAAGAAATCATTGCACTGGAACTCAGACAGCCAGAGCTCAGAAACTCCTTTCCACCCTTTCATTGTTGCAGGAAGCAAAACCTCAACCCTCTCCAAAAACTGTTTCAAATAGATGTCTTTTGAAGCAGGGCCAGAACGTCACCTACCTTGGACTATTTAGGGGAGCTAGTTCCAGAGTCCTGGAGCTCTCAGATAGATGCTCTTTCTTTTATAATGAGGGGAGATCCATCTCGAACGCCCCTGCTGACCACAGCTGTTGAGTATGGCACAGGGAGAGAGCTAGTCCTTCATGTACGCCTGTTCCAGGCCATTAATGGCTTTATAGGTCATAACCAACACCTTAAACTCCACCCGGAGACCAACAGACAGCCAGTGCAGATCCTGGAGTCATATGCTTCTGGTAAGAAGCCCCCCTCAGTACCTAACATCTCAAGTGCCACTGAAGACAACAAGGATTGATGACACACAAAAGGTTCAAGCATTGTTCAGCACCTTGCAGCTCTAATCTATTAAAAAGAGACATTTTCACATTGATTTAAAAAAAATTTAAAAAATTCCAACTAAAATGGAGGTTTAGTTTGGATGTAAACATTCCTGTGGAGTTTGGTGCCCTGAACACTGGCTCTCATGCATTAGCATAAGATGGCAAAATGAGAAACTGACTAGTCTATTTTCCAAGCTAAATGTAGTGCCAAATGTACACAGAGAGCATTAATGATGACACATTTGATTTCTAAAATTTGTAGTGTTAATTATCTCTGGTGGTGGTAACAACAGAAAGAAGGAAACATTTATTTTAATGATCTGATTTCACATGACAGTGCCCCTTTGATCTCAGAGGTGCCTGGGCGTGGTGTTTGAGCTCTAGGTTAAACTGTGTATTTGTTAGTGTGTGTCAATAGAGCGACAGCAATGTAAACCCAGTGAGATAACAAAAATTAATCCTATAGTATGTGCATCAAGAATTATTATTCTCTCTTGACAACTTCTTTTGGCTTTTTTTCTTGTTTAAATAAGAGAAGGTGGGACCTCTCTTTGCATCTTGCATATGGCTAGTAATCAGGGCATTAGAGAGCATGAGCCCCTAATGCATTATAGTCCATGAACCCTAAGAGTCAGTCACTTTATTTCTGAAACGCAGGTTGGAAGGGTTTAGGATTTAAACTGGTAAGCTACATACTTTACTTACTGTACCTCTTTCTTTGGGCCAAGAGAGGGTGAGTCGGTCTCCAAGCAAATGTTCTCTAGTGGAATCTGTCTTATTAACTTTGTTCGCTTGTAGACAGGAGAATAAAACAAGAAATAAAACACAGGTAAGAGTCCATTCCCATCACACTAATCAATATAGAAAGGAGCACACTATACATTTTACACACACAATCAATTCATGGGTAACAAGTCTCAGACTCATAGACTTTAAGGTCAGAAGGGACCATTATGATCATCTAGTCTGACCTCCTGCACAAAGCAGGCCACAGAATCCTACCCATCCACTTCTATAACTAACCCCTAACCTATGTCTGAGTTATTGAAGTCTTCTAATTGTGGTTTGAAGACCTCAAGCTGCATTCAATAGGCTGTTTGAGCCACTGGGGATAATCCTATACCTCCAGTGAGCTGCAAACACAAAGGTTAAGCAGTGTCCTGGGCCATCACAGCCTCTACCATACTACAGGGATTGTGAATATTCACCCCCCCTCAAACGTCTGTTAATCTTTTCTAAATGCAAGCTGTCTTGAACAGTCTATTAAGTACATCCACTCATCGAATGACACGGTACTGTGGTTGAGAAAGACAGTACAACAGCCAGCCGGGTGCTGGGCTGGTAGTGTAGGAGATCCACATCAAGAACATCCTGTGGACTCCTGTTCTCATAACCATTAAACTAATGATTTTAGGTAGATGGAGTGGGTTGTGGTTTTCTCTCTCTTTATCTAGGTAGTTATAGCATGCTCACTGCCCTGGTATCTGAGCCACTCTCAGCGCTCGTGTGGAAGGTAAAGGGATTCACTCCACCAGAAGATCAGAGACACAACAATGGGGCAGATGGTAGCTTGAATGCAGGAGGGCCCAGTCTCTCAGCACAAGAATTGGTCATTTAGTGTAGGAATCAAAAAGTGATCAGTCTTGTGATTCCTTAGATGCTTGGGCCCAATCATCCGGCTGAGATGCACTGGTGTGACTCAGTCAGTTAACACTGGTAGGTGATCGATCATGCTCACAGCCATGATCAATCTGATTGATCACCTACCAGAGCCACAAAAGTACATAGGCACCTAATTCCCTGATGTAGGCACCCCCGTCTCAGTTTTATGCTCCACAAAACTCCCACCACACCCTGTGGGCACCTAAACTCAGGGACGTTGGGGGAGGTGCACATCAGACTATCCCACAGTGCAGGGGTTAGAGCACTCACGTGAGAGGATTTGAACAGAGTTTGCCTCACCTTTCTCCCCTCTAACGGAGGAGGGAATTGAACCCAGGTCTGCCACAATCCAAGTGGGTGCTTTTACCACTGGGCTAAAAGTTATAAGGTGAGCCTGGGGATGCCCCAGGCTTTGCATGGATCAAGGCAGGCACCTAATACATTCTCACAAGAAATGACTTAAGTGCTGTAAGCACCTAAGTCACCAGCTGGCACCCCGGTGGCAGGGTATGGTGTATAAGGCTCTCATGCTTCAATGGCCCTGGCTGACAACCAGTCTGGCTCTGCAGTAGTCTGCTTCTTCTTGCGACTCAGCCCTCCAGCTGAGTCACATAGACTCCCACTCCTTCTAGAGTAAACCAACAGTCCCTCAAAACAGGAAAGCACAAAGTCTTGTGGCCTCTATGCCAGGTCTGGGGGAGAGGTAGGGGAATCCAGCCTCTCCTCTGGTTTCCAGCCCAGGGACCCTGTTTGGTGGTTAAGGGCTTGTCATTCAATCCCTCACCACTACCATGGGTTGCCCCTACCTTTCCTTACTTGTCAACACCTTCCATAGATCTGGGAACACTGCCATGAATTTGTGGCTCCCCACAGCTTCTTCCCAGCTAGCTACTAAGGAGCTTCCTCAAAGTTGCTCCCAGCCTGTGAAATACAGTCCAGCTGCTGCTAAACAGTCCTTCCCATCTCCTTCCTTATGACAGGAGTCCCCCCAGTTCTCCTTCTTGGAGCTGGATTTGTAGCTTAAGCCCACTGCAGGGCCTCAGTCACCTTCTCCTTCAGCTAGTCCCTTTTCCCCAGTTAGTCCCAGGCTCAGAGGCTTCAGCAGGCCAGCCTTCTCCTGCCAATCTGCTCTCCTTCCTAGCCAGCCCCCAACTGAGCCATGTTCAGGCCTTTTAATTCCTCCTTCCAGGCTTGACACCTATTGCAGGTGTAGCGGGGTAAGGCTGACTGCATCCATAGGCTCCCATTAACCTCTTCACCTCCAGTGTGTTTGTTACACCCTCTCACAGGACCTAAGTCACCTGACTCCAGGAGAGAGGGTCCCAGTTGTGGATGGCTAGCAGAGATAGGTGCCTAAGTCCAGCCGCAGGGATGCGCCTATCCCTGCAAGAGGAGCAGGTCTTAGGACACACCCTAGGCATCCCCATTGGCTAGCTTAGGCAGCTCCCCACCTTGTGTGCTGGCTTTTGTGGATCCCAGTCTAAGGCACCTGTCTCTCCCCAGTCAGTGTACAGGGAGTCTAGGCGACTAACTCGACTCTGTGAATCACAGTGTCGTTCCTGTGATTTCCTAGGCACCTAAGAGTTAGGCACTGCAACACTCAACCTCACAATGCCTAAGACCCAAGTCTTAGGCCATATCTACGCCAGAGTAATTCTCTGAAAATCTCTCACCGATGTTAACACTATTCAGTTCCACTGGTGTTAGCAACACTGCATGCCCTAGTGTAGACGGGCCATCAGATACTGAGCAGGTTCATATGATTATGTTAAAAACAACTGCTGGGACAGGCAACACTGATAGAGTTCAACTGATCTTAGTAACGAGTGCTACAGACATGGCCTTTGATTGTAAAACTCCTGGCAGCAGGGACTGTCTCCCACTATGTATTTGTACAGCGCTTATGTAACCCACACACCTTCTGGGTGTGGTGTTCTGTCCCATCTAGTGGCACTGAGACCACTTAGAAAGAGAGAGAAAATGAGTCTGCTCTACAGCCAGTTGGCTTTTAGCTCATGAGGCAGAGGCTCATGCACTAAGCCCCAGAGGCCCCAGGTTCAATCCCGCCCACTGACGATCAGGGTCTGTCGGCATTAAGCCTAGCACAGCAAAGCCTCTAACTGGTGCTTAGGAGCATTACTGCAACACAGATAATACCACTACCAATTTAGCTCACTGTGATTCTGCCTGTGGGCCAGATTTTGCTCTCCCTTACACTGGCTGCACACTCATGGACCTTCACTGGTTTCAGGGGACTCACTCCTGATTTACATCCATGTAAGCAAAAAGGGAATCGTCTGTGTCCTTCTTGCAGAATCAGCAGTGCACATTTTCTCTTGCCACCCTCCACCCCTGATCCCATCCGTGCACCACACCACATCACTCTCCTCCTTATTCTAACCCCTCTTCCAAACTCACAGCAGTTAGTTAACCAAACCCAAATGTCAGGGATTTAAAACATCAATATGTAAAGATTATTAATGCCATTAACCCTGAACACCAGCTCTAGCTCCATCATCATGTCCCAACCATCATTTCCCAGCTAAGTGTTCTACTCTAGCTGTAGCCCCATCATTGCGCCACACGGAAATATATTAAAGTTAATTAATCCTCATTTAAAATAACCCCGACAAGAACTAAAAGGCCACATATGTTACTTCCCATCCCTTGCTGAGCTATGTGTGATTTAGACTGTAAACTTCCTGGAGCACAGACCTGACATTCTTCATTTGGCTTTAATTCTGCTGTGACATATATAATAGAAAGTCTCTCTTAGGAAGTATGAGTATCACATGGGCCTATTACATACGTTGGGCCTGATTCTCTTTTACACTAAGGCCCATCTACATTGCTCTGGAGGACTAAATGTGCCCTAAAGTGGGTATAATGTACAAGGCAATTTACTGCCAGAGTGGCATAAAGAGACCTTGATGGGCATGAGAATTCAGATCATCGTATGCATGTCCCTTATGGTCATTCTTGCCCTCTGCCTCACCCTACCCTCCCAAAATCTGAGCCAATACAGAACGTCAGTTCTCATGCAGTCCAATTAAAACTATGCTGAAGCAGATTCTGTGAACTTTCCAGGGATTTACCTGATCATTCCTTGTGACAGCTGGAGGAAAAGAAAAACAAAAGCCAGCTTGTACTCCTTCTAGGGCAATAGAGGGCCTGCCAGCAAAGTTATGAAGCAGTGCGTTCCGAATACCTGCACCACATAGAAGAAACTCAAAAAACTTAAAGACACTAAAACCAGGCTGTAAGAGTTTAACAGCACCACGGTAAAGATTTGCATCACACTTTTTTTTAACTATTTTAATTGTAAGAGAATTTAGTGCCAGCTCTCAGTCCTGAAGTCCTTTATTTATCCGCAGGCAAAATGTGCATCAACCTTGGCTTTGTAGGATCCCTCCCTGAGGAGTGAGAACATAATTAATTCCACCTGTGACCTCTCTGCTGGCCTGCCAACAAAGGTGCGGACTCTGATTCCCATGTATCCACGGGGCACTGGACCAAGAACACCAAATTCACTTCATATCAGCACCAGGGAGCTGTCAATGGTAACAATTTTCAGTTGGCATCTGCCAGGGCCAGACTGGAACCTGTAATTAGTGGTGAAAGGCTCCACAGCTGATTACCTACCTCCGCAGGCTTTCTGTCCTGCTATCACTAACTGTGTTTGTAATATGCACAGAGATGTAGATAAGTAAATATTTAAACATATTTTAATTGTATCTTTCTTCACAAAATAGGCCAATTTGCAATCTACAGATCTGCTGGAAACAAATCATAAAGAGAAATAAAGCTATCCGGAAACCATACTCTTCTTGCTTCTGTTCAAAAGAGTGTGGTGGAAGTTGATGCTGAGACAGAGGTTGCTTTGCTTCACTCACTCCTTAAAAAAGTTACAATAAAAAAAAGAAACAATTCTATGTTTCATCAGAGGTTTTCCACTCTGCAGAAACTGTCACTCCTTGAGCATAATACATAAACTTGTCTAGAGCCGCCCCTATCTAGAGCAGCCATTTCACCGCCCCAAGCACGGCGGCATGCTACGGGGGGCGCTCTGCCGGTCGCCAGTCCCGCGGCTCCGGTGGACCTCCCGCAGGCATGCCTGTGGAGGGTCCACTGGTCCCGCGGCTCCACCAAAGCTGCGGGACCAGCGGACCCTCCGCAGGCATGCCTGCGGGAGGTCCACCGGAGCCCTGCCTGCCGCCCTCCTGGCAACTGGCAGAGTGCCCCCTGCGGCATGCCGCCCCAAGCATGCGCTTGGCTTGCTGGGGCCTGCAGCCGCCCCTAGCTCTAGAGCATCTTCCATTCAGTTTCTAGACTTTAATGAATGGAGTTCTATGACATAAACATTATTAGCTCCATTTTACAAACAGATAAACTGAGGTAAAGGACTCAATTTTCTTCCCAGTTATAGAAAGTAAATCAATTAAGTTACTGTACACCAGTGTATAATTTGTGTAAGAGCAGAAAGAGGCCCAGAGAGCAGTTAAGGATTTCTTCTTGCAACAATAATCAGTACTGGTTCTAAGGGTTTGATCAGAATGGATAGTGAGACTTACCTTGCTCCTTAAGAAAAGCAATAGTTTGTCTCCCAGCCGAACGAGAATGAACGTTTCTGTTCATTACAAAACACATACTTTAGAGAAGCAGAGAAACACTGGTGATTTTTTTTTTTTTAATATAAAGTGATTTCTTTTTAGAAAATAAGATATCTCTATTAAGGAGAAAACATTACTGTTCAGGAAAACAAGGGTTACAGCTGGCATTGCTGGCAAAGGGAAGAGATATGGTTCTATTCTGAAAAAGCAACTACAGAAAAATGGCACCTTCTTCCTCACCAGGTCTGCTCCTTGTGTGTATTTAGAGTCAGATCTGCTGAATTTAGTGACAAAAGTAAGGTGTTACTCTTGTTTGCCATGCAGTGCCAACACAGCAAAGGGAGAGCGAGCTGGATTCCTTTCCTCCTACTGCATCATAATCATCAGAATTGTTTACTTAGTACCAACGAGTTTCACCAACATAAACTGAATGAAGACTGACACTGCACAGTCACTGAGGGCATCATGTGACCTGCACAACTTTTATTACTGGAGATGATGCAATGAAGAAAAGAACCCAGCTTGGTTTTCAAGTCAGGGGTTGAATCTGAGGGCTGGCAATTAGGAAAAAAAAACAACGTCTTTTTCACTGGTAAACGGAACACATTTGTTCTGGAAATCACTGGGAGAAAACACACACAGCACCCTGCCATGCCAAAGTTACTTTCACTGAAACAAAAAGAATTACAAACTAAGAGATTTTATTCTCCACCCCCACATTTTAAAGTTCCTAACGTTTTGGGGCAAAATGAGGTGAGGGGTACAGGTGGTTTAAAGTTCTCTTTTGCACTGCCCCTCTCCTGGTGCTGCTCTGTCCAGGCCATTATCCCTAAGCTGAAAAGCTATAAGGGGCAAAAACCAGTAGTCTAGGATAAGCATGGCATCGAGGCAAGTCTATGAATCTATGAACAACTCTCCCCACTCCTTTCTCCAGCAATGCCCCCTTTTATCTGCTAAGTCAGCTGCAAGGGGGTCAAGTTGGCATGCTGAATACGTGCTGATAGTTGGGAGAGTTACACATATAGGGAGAAGAGAATAAAGTATTACGGTCTTTGTCTTCCCGTTTCCTGATGCTTAACTCGATAGCAACAAATTAAATACAAAATCTCAGTTTATTTTTATAAATACTCTTATTTCCCCCCTAAATGTTCACTTACCAAGTACAGTGGAAAACGACCTCTCTAGTGGAATAGAGAGTTTTGGGAGAAATGCTGATTTCATTTATGCCAGTGTAACTCCTGGAGTTATACCTGCATAACAGAGATCAGAATCTGAGCCACAGAAGTTATTCCAATAAAAGCTCTGATTAAGGGGGTGAGTTTTCCGATGTAAATGACATACATAAAGGGAGGAAACCTAAATTTGAACAACAAGGAGTTTAGATAAGAGGGTCTCTTTCTGCTGTCGCGGGTGCATATGCCTAAACCTGTTCTCACTGAAGTCTGTGGGAAATCTCTCTCTGGTTGAAATCGTGGCCTTAATGAATTGTGGTGGAGTTTTGCCATTCACTTCAAGGGACCAGAATGTCATCCTCTGACTTCATTTGGACAGAAGTGGGACATAAAATGACGCCTTGAAATAATACAAGTCTAACCCCCATTAAGTTTTATTTGGGGAGCATAGCTCAGTTTTTATCCAAAAGATGAAATGTGTACAGATGGAAAATATACCCCCTTTCAACAACAATTCTTTCAGAAGAAATGGCAGCAAATCTCCCACAATTTTAATGATGACTCAGTTAGAGAGGATTATCGACCCTAATCTCCTGATACTGGCTTCCCAGATGTAAGTCACTTTTTATTATTGTTATTTTTCCTTTTAAAACTTAAACCATTGAATATTTGGATTATTTTTAGTCAAAACATTATTGATATGCTTTACCACCCCTCCTGCACTCCAGGAGCTATGACTTAGGAAACAGGTGCTGAGCTCAGTTAAGATTTGATATATGAGGAAGACTTGGAGGGGGTCTGACTCACACTGGCAGGTCTAGTTGTTTAGCTATATCCAGCTGTAACGCAAAGACCTTTTGCTGCTCCTCACGTTGCTGGGATGTGGACACAAACCATGGAGTGAAGTCTAGACCGATCTGCAATGAGAATGAGTTAGGGGATGATACAGTTTGTGAAATCTTAAGTAAACTTCAAAATGCATGGAGGATTAATGCTTTCAGTCCATTAAACTTCAAATGCTGTAGGCCAGTGATTCTCAAACTTTTGTACTGGTGACCCCTCTCACATAGCAAGCCTCTGAATGTGACCCCTCCACCCTTATAAATTAAAAACACTTTTAAATATATTTAACATTATTATAAATGCTAGATGCAAAGCAGGGTCTGGGGTGGGGGCTGACAGCTCACAACCCCCCGTGTAATAACCTTGCGATCCCCTGAGGGGTCCCAACCCCCAGTTTAAGAACCCGTGCTGTAGGCTACTATGATTGACTGAGACAAGCCACTATAACAGACAAGATTAGAAGGCACTACAATCTCTATATAAGGTATTGTACCCGGGGGTACAGTAGTACATTGATCCAGAATAAGCTATATTATATATAAGATAACATAAAAATCCTTTGCTAGAAAAAAATCTGTAGCAGCTCATCTGGTTTCTCTACTACTGTCCTAGCTGCAGGATTCTAACATATCTATGTGGCCCGTCTCTAATAGTTATTCTTAAAATGATCATCGGGGCCTGATTCTAGTCTCACACCAAGAGAGGAGTTGGGTGTTTTGGGGGTTGTTGTTTTTTTTAATCTCAGCAAATATGATTTGTCTATAAAAAGAAACTTAACCCCAATAAACCACAGATTGCAATATATTGCACAGGCCTACCAGAGCAATGGCTGACTCAAGAAAACCCCAATACTAATGAAATCAAACAAAGCACTCTACTTCTCCGATAGCCACCAGCTTATCTTTGTACTTCTCAAAGAACGGAAGGGCAGGTTCCAAGTCCTGTAATAAAACAGCTACAGCTCACATGCTTTGTTAAAATAACAGTGGGGTAAAAAGAGGTCCTGGCATGTTAATGAAATTGCAAAAACAGGCATTAGTATACCATGGTGAGGACAGCAGTATAAGGCTGGTATTAAAATTATATACTGTATTGTCTAACAGCTACTGAATGTTTTAAGTACTCATTCTTTAAATACGACTACAATTAAAAATGAAAAGAAAGCCCAGTCATTCTGCTGGGCTGCCCAGAGTCAGCCACACAGCCACACTACTGTGGAAAGTACAGGCTTGGGATGGGGCTTGGCCATAATGGCCAGAAGATGTGTTGATTCAGCATATCTTCAAGGCAGCCTCAGATGGCAGGGCTCCTGTGGGGTCCTGGGAGAAGTGTAAAGCTGCCCTCCACTGATGGAATCCTCAAAAGAGACAGCAGTGGGAATAGCATGGGTCCTCCCCTGAGGATGAATGCTCCAGTATGTAACCTCTCCTGCTGCAATTTGGATCCCCTGGGCCAGAAGAGATTAGTCAATGCCACAGTTTGCAAAGTGCCAAAGCAGCTATATAAATAAAAAGGCATCATTGCCATCACATAGAGCTTGTCTACATGGAACTTAGTGCGTGTAAGCTCTGGTGTGAATTTACCAGGGTGGAGAAAAATCAGATTTTTTGATAAAAGTTTTTTTTCTTCAAAAAGCGTATCTAAAGATAGTTTTAATTAAGATACATTATAGCTCAAAGATCTCTCATCATGAATAGAGATTATAAATTCTAATTCTATAGTATGAGACAATATATTCATGTAATGTTTAAGAAAAGTTTTGAAATGAGTTCCAATAGTTCATGGATTAGGGACCCAATCTTATGAGGTTCCACAGGCTTCTGTATAGATTATTTAGGTTAATCTTTCTATCTACCGAATGGGACTCAGTGCTCAGTCTAAAAGATACCATCAGAGATGCTTAGTTTTGCAGTTCTCAAACTGGAGATTTGCGTCTCCTGAGGTAACATGCTTGTTAACAGCAAAAATATTTTAAAATAAATATATAAAGGTGAGAAATAACAGACCTCAACCCTATTGTCCCTCTGCAAATTTGTGTACACAGAATCAATCCCTTACCTCTCTCTAAAAGTGCAAAGTTTCAAAAAGTTCAATGAATAGAAGATTGTTGGGGATGGAAGAGATCTGGACAAGGAGAAGTCTGGAGATAAATGTGAGAAGCGAGGGACATATGCTTGTTTTGTTAAAATATTATGTTTGCTGTTGAAGAAAAAAAATCCAGAATACTTAACATTGTTGTTTTAGTTAACTAAAACAATTTAAATGTCTGTCTGGTGATGGTCTCCTCCTAATAGAACATGGCAAGAAAATCCTCCAAATATTAATGATTAACCTGTTGAACTGGAGACAGTTCACCTCCCAATGACTTCATAAATATCTGATTCCATTACCTTTGGTAAATGAAAGAACCAAACAATAATTCATTTTCTGAATCAGGAGGTAGCCGTGTTAGTCTGTATCCATGAAAACAACAAGGAGTCCAGTGGCACCTTGAAGACTAACAGATCTATTTGGGCATAAGCTTTCGTGGGTAAAAAAATCCACTTCTTCAGATGTGATTTAGAAGTGAGGCTTTTTACCCATGAAAGCTTAAGCCCAAATAAATCTGTTAGTCTTTAAGGTGCAGCCGGACTCCTTGTTATTCATTTTCTGATATAGCTGTAAAACTAATCCGAAAAGTTTTCAAAATAAATCACTGCTTAAAAATGTATAGTGTGTACCTTCTAAAAATGAAACCTAAATCTATCTCTGAGTTGTGAAGAATATATATTAAGGTTATAACAACCAACAAGAATGCACTTTTATGTAGAAAACCATGATAAAACCGAGTATTCCTGACTAGTGATTTAAATCAAATTGATTTAAATCAAATCCAACCTGGATGCTCCACAGTAACTTCCCGTGTGGACACACTGCGCACTACAGCACCTTTGTGACAGATATGGCTAAGACTGTAAAAGCAGCAGAGAATCCTGTGGCACCTTATAGACTAACAGACGTTTTGGAGTCTATAAGGTGCCACAGGATTCTCTGCTGCTTTTACAGATCCAGACTAACACGGCTACCCCTCTGATACATGGCTAAGGCACTGCACAGGGGAACTATGACCATCATGATCACACAGCACCCTCTGGAGGCCATGGAAGGAACTGCCTTCATGTCTACTGACAAGTGCTGTAGTGATAGCTTATGCGTAAGGCTAAGCTTTAGTCATAGTTATTTTTTAGTAAAAGTCACAGGCAGGTCATGGGCTTCCGTGGATTTTTGTTTATTGCCCATGACCTGTCCCTTACTTTTACTAAAAATAACTGACAAAATGGGGACGAAGGAGGGTCCAGCACCTACGGCTGCTGGGGCTCCGGGGTTCTCCCCGTTGCCTGGTACCTTGAAGCTGTAGGAGGGCCTGCCACCAGCAACAGCTGGGAGCTGTGAGGCCTCTTCTGACTGACAGCTCCAGTCCCACTTCCCCGGGGCTGAAGTGGAAAATGTCACGGAGGTCTCTGGAAGTCATGGATTCTTAGCCGTACTAAGTTATGCACCAAGGTAGGAAAACAGGATAAAATCAAGCAAGCACACTTTTATGAAATCTCCTTGAAGCAGATGATAAAAGCTATTTAAGTCCTGCACCTAACATATCCAAGATCTCACCATATTTGCTCATATTCTTACTTGTTGCTTCATCTCCAAAAAAAGCAAAAAACAAAAAAATTTAATAACTTTTTGGCCAGCCGCAACATCATAGCTGTCACTATGTTGCACAGCAAGGGCACTCCCAACTTCACAGGGAAGGAACTCCGACCTTCCTGCTCTGAAAGGACAGATCCTTACTACTTAAAGGAGAGTGCCCTCCAGCTGTTAACTAAGTAGGGCCTATGAGGCACGGATGAGCAGATCCAACAGAGAGCAGCACTAGACATACACACTAGCCAGTTTTTCCCCCCCAATAAATTGGTGATAATTACATTATCTTTATTAAAGTTGGGCACAGAACAGAAGTGTCCATATTCACCCATGTGACAGCTGTAGACACAGCTGCTACCGTGGCAGATTTCTGCCCCAGAGACTTGAAGAGCTACATAAGTGGAGTTACAAATAATACCCACATGAAGAAATTCATTTGATTTAGCAAAATAAAGGCATGGGAAAGCTAGGCAAGTCACCTGAACAGTAACACTGCGATGTCCATCTGCACTGCCCTGAATTGGATGAATCCCAAAACATGCCATGACAGACTCTGGATACCTTTAGGAGGGGGAAAACACGTCAATGGGATTAAAACATCTAGCTCAGCAGTGACAGTAACATCATCCAGTCGCTGTTTGATGACCTGTGGGCAATAAGTTAGCGGTTACAACCAAGTTTCTAGCAGAGAGGTGTCCTCGCTCAGGGAACACACATCACAATCAGCACTGAGTTGTCATTCTTAGCAGAAACACCAAGGACTGAACAGATTGGGAAGACTGAAATACCCATTCACCATTAGAGATGGTCTCTCAAAGGCCTGGTATAACTATGTGAGTTAGGAGTGTGATTAGTTAGTGATACCATTATGCCAGGACAACCCCTACTGTGGACATAGTTACACTGATATAAAAGTGCCTTATATCAGTAGCACTTACTCCCCTTCATGTATGAGAACAGCTATAGTGGTATAAAGCTCCTTCATACCCACACAAATACATCCACCCTTGTGGGGCTGCACTACTTTGACTATAGCAGTATAATCAGAATGGTGCAACTTGAGTGTGCGGACAAGGTGGGGCTGAGGCACTTTGGTGAGGCAGCATAAGGGCATCTACAATGCCACCCCCATGCTTTGCCCATTCTTAGGGGAAACAGATGTCTCCAGGGCTGCTCCTTTGCACACTCTCCCAAATATGCAGGTGATCAATAATGTTTAACAATGAATATTTGATCTCTTGATATTTCCGTGTTTTACATTTTGCTTTTTTTAAAAAACAAAGAAAAATACAGTCTCACCCTTTGCCTACAATTGCCTGTAAAGTCAACATCTCTATCTCTCCCACACACAAATGCGCACACAATATTTTTATAAAGCAAAATACACTCTTTGTTAGCCTGTTCCAGTTCTCCAGTTCTCTGCTGCGGTAAGTCAAAAACAACCCTCAGGCTTTGTCTACACTTACAGTTTTGCAGCGCTGGCCGTTACAGCTGTGGTCGTACAGCTGTGTACGGCCAGCGCTGCAGTGTGTCCACACTGACAGCGACCAGCACTGCAGTGTGTCCACACTTGCACCAGTTGCAGCGCTGTTGTGAGTGGT
>NC_133771.1:174110324-174144710 GCF_003597395.2 Chelonoidis abingdonii
GCTGGTCTCGCTATACCGGAAGCAGACCCAGGTGTACAGCCAGCGCTGCAAACAGGGAGTTGCAGCGCTGGCTGAGCTTTTAAGTGTAGACACCTGCTAAGTTGCAGCGCTGTAACCCCCTCACCAGCGCTGCAACTTGCAAGTGTAGACAAGGCCTCAGGCTCATTTGTATGCAGTAGCCCTGTTTAAAGAAGCCATATTCCAGCCCATTCTCCCTTAGAAGAGGAGAGAATTTAGACATGTTACTTCCCCTCCCCACAAAGCACTCGTGGAAGAATAAATGTATCTTGATTTTAGGTTCTCATCTCAGAGGGTATATGGTCCGTTCCCCTGCCCCACAACAGAAACAGCTTGCTATTCAGCACATACCCCTCCAATTAAAGGCAAAATCCTGCCCTTATATGCATGTGTGCAGCTCCCAGGGAAAGTCCCGTACAGTATATTCTTAATTTCAAGTATATAGTCAATTTTGCCTTAAACTCCTTTAGCCATCACCTCACTCATCATATGGCTGACATTCCACACTTCAGCAACTCTATGTGATGACACCTTCATAATATCTAGCCCAAATGTTACCACTTTGAAACAAGCTGCTACCTTGGAGGGGTGAAGAGGTTATCTCCCGCATCCTCATACACCTTTAGATACCTGAAGACCATTACAAGATCATCTCTTTGTTTCTTCTTTTTCAGGCTAAACATGTTTACATATTCGTCAGCAGACACACACACAAGCCCACGATTCTTTCTAACTGTCTTCCCCGGTACTTACCCTGTAATCTAGATATTCTTTTTTAAATGAGATGCACAAAAGTTGCACTTGATTCTAAGAACACCATTCCCATGAGCTTATGCAGAGAGAGCCCTATAACCCAGTTGCTAGGGCACAGGTCTGTGAGTTCGTGGGCATGGGTTTTATCCTTGGCTCTGAGATGGAATCACCAGCCCCAATTCCCCACTACCCTAGCTCCCTGTGTTGCCATTTACATGTGCACCAAGTGGGTGTGAAATGCTACCAGATCAGAACAGTAGATTTACACCGACTATGCACAGATGTAAATGACTATGCAGAGCCCGAGTAGAGAACCAGGCCCAACAGCACGATCACGGCCAATTCAATTAATCTCTCTGTGTTTCAGTTTTTCTATCAGTAAAACGAGGATAATGAGACCCAGTCCCCTCTTTCCAGAAGCTGGAGATCTAGATATGACAAGTGCTATGGCAAGTGTTAAGTAGGGTATTATTTCTTTGATCTAAAAGATGTCTTTGTACTGACACAAAGCATTCAGTGAAATAACAAACCTTTCTGCTAGATCAATGACCTCCTCAAATTCACTTTGCTGCTCTGTAACGGAAACAAAGGCTTGAACTCCAGCCTGGATTGAACAAATAAAAACAAAACAAAACTGTGTTTGTTACTGGTGAATGTTACACTTCCCTCCTGTTTTATGTACGTGTTTCAGTTTACAGACAACCTAGCTAAGAACTATTCTAGGAGCACGTTCACTAAACTCACTTTAGTTAAATACATTATTAAATGAGTTGAGGAAAAAAATTAAAGTAGTACCAAAATAAATGACTTCTCATCTATTCAACTATGCAGGATTGAACAATATGTTAGCCACACTGCCTCTCTGTCCCCCCTAGTCGATACCCATCTCAAAATCCTGAGGGAAGAGCTAATCCTTAATTTGCTTTGAAGTTCCACAGATTCAGGGCTTGTCTAAACTACCACTTAAGTCAATGTAAGTTAAGTTGCTAGGGGTGTGAAAAAAACCACCCCCAAGTGACATAACTTAAATTGACTTAAAGTCGTGTCTACACCACGCTATGTCAATGGGAGACGCTCTTCCATCAAGTTAGCGCATCTTCACCAGATGCGCTAAATCAACACTGCTGCATCAATGCAGTGATGGCTGATTTAACATGGTAGGGAAGATAAACCCCAAAGCTCTGTTGGACCAAGGGAGAAAGCAAGCTCCAGAGACAAAGGCCCCTTAATGAGAACACCCTGATGGCAGGCCCCTCTCCCAAGCCCTGATAGAATAAAGCACTCTTGACTGCTGTTCCTGCACCCATAATCTGGGGAGCCCAAATGATCTATGCTAATCCTTTCAGTTGCTTCACACACACACCCACCTCCCACGCCTTTCAGTTGCTTCACCACTCAGTATTACCGCAGTCTTGTCCAATTTGAGTCAAGCGATCAAATTGGCCCAGTTGGATGGGATGGGATTACTGATGATAATGACCGTCAGCCAAGATACTGCAATTCAAACTTCCTCCCTAGCTCTTCTAATGACCCTTTCTGCCCATTAGTGGGAGGTGCGGCAAGATGGAATAAAGTTCAGTGGGCATTTCATGTGTACAAGTGCTCATTTGGCTCCACTAACAAATAAACAGATCAAAAAACCTCTATACTTACAAACTGTGCCGACAGATAGTCTAAGGGTACGTCTACAGTATGAAATTAATTCAAACTTATTTTATTTGAATTTTCGGAAGCGATTTTATACATTCGGTGTTGTATGTCCCCACTAAAGTGTGTGAATTCGGCGGAGTGCGTCCACAGTACCGAGGCTAGCATCGAATGTAGGAGTGGTGCACTGTGGGAAGCTATCCCAGTTCCCACAGTCTCTGCCGCCCACTGGAATTGTGGATTAAGCTCCCAGTGCATGATGGGGCAAAAACATTCTCGTGGGTATTTCTGGGTGTGTGTCATCACTCGCTCCTCCTTCCATGAAAGCTACGGCAGACGCCACACTACCAGCAGACAGTGCAACATGGTGCACCGCCTGTCTCCTCGTACTATGAATCCACCTCACACGTCCTCTTGTCTTTCTATCTACTCTTTCATCTAACCATTTCCCGTCTTTTTTTGGCCATCGTGGATAGAGCAGCAAAGCTTCCACCACAAACTCTGCTCACGTTTCCGCTGCAAACTCTGCTCTCCCACTCTTGCAGCTCTAAGAAACTTTCCGATTCCGTGAAAGCTACAGGAGACAACCATTTGCCGCCTTTTATTGGCCATCTTGAACCGAACAACTCGTTTCACGCCCTTTTTCCAGGATTACCCTCACAGGTGTCATAGCGCGGCAAGCATGGAGCCCGCTCAGATCTCCGCTGCAATTTTGACCATCGTAAATACCTCGCGCATTATCCAGCAGTATGCTGCCACAAGTACTGCGAATTCCCGAAACTGCCGACTGATTGCTCTATGTGATGCTTGTGGACTTGTGCTGGACTGGACACTGGTGGTGATGTGACCAGAACAGGAAATGAAATTCAAAATTTCCGAGGCTTGTGTGCCTGCCCTCCACATTGAAAGGCATAGGTCAGCCCCATGGGAGCTGAGAGATGTGTTGTCCGCTGCAGGTCACAAGAGGGCAGCCCATCGGATTACGCTTCCCAGAGCCATTAAGCGAGTTCGATTGTGGTCCCTATATCTTAACTAGTGACATCTCGTCCAGATTCTTTTCCGATTCACGCGCTAGCTCAACTTTTGCCGAGGTGGATGTCACAGAAACTGGGATTAGAAGAGTCCTTTAATGCAAGGTCTAAATAAGCCTAGTTGTGTGTGTGCGTGTGCGTATGCACCGAATCGAATTTGTTCACTTTTTATCCGAATTAATTCTCTCTCACCATTCGCGAATATCTACAGTAACTGAAAGGTTGTCAGTGACTCCAGCAGGCCTCTTACTGAACAGCCATGCTCATGTTTAAGTGCGCTACCCGCATCCTCATCTGACCATTCCAATTGGTTTCGATTGCCTTTATCCACAGTTACATCTTGTCTGAACCTAGGGGTCACGGTTCAGTGCCATCTCCTACGCTCCACCCTTTGCAGCTGTTATTGAGTAAAAGAGATCCCAATGACTTACTGACTGAGGAGTCAGGGGACTACAACTGTAAAGCTGTTGCACAGAGCGAAGAGGGAGGATGGCGTATCATGAGTACTAACATTGAGCACTCGTACCTTTTTATCTATAGAACTGTAGCACAGCATGGGGCAACTAAATTCTAGTGTGAGGCTCAGTGCCTCCTCTACGAATCAATTATCCTTATATCCTATAGTACAATGCGGCCCCTAGCAAGTATATAGAATTCTTCCTAGCGTGGGAGGTGGGGAATGAAATACCTTAGCGAACCATTTAAAAAGATAAGTCTACTAACCTTTTCTGATTTCAATCACACCGTTTTATATAGCACTGATCCAAAACACACGACTTCAGTCAACTATGTCGTGTGCAGAAAGCACCTGTAAAGTACCTGATTGTTACCCCATTTAAGGTGAGCGGATGTGGAAACAGGTTCCCCCCTGGACTAAGGGTGTCCACTGGGAGAGCCTAGACGATCAGGTATGCACTGAGCCGCGCCCCCCCCCCCACCTATCTGGAGCCTTACAGCTGCTACCTGCTGCATGGACCTAGCCTGCACTTTCCCAGCATCACTATACAGATACGTAGACACTTTCCCACCCTGCAGTTATATGCAAGGCTTGTGAATTCATGTCTCTGACGCGATCTTGCGATCAGACTACATCTACTTTGTATCTTACGTCGGCGATATGTAGCGGCTGTGCTATGCTCGACTCCGCTCGCCGTTTAGAAGTGTACCATTCTGCCTCCGGTCCTTGCCTGAAAGTCAGTAGTCAGACAGGATCCGCCCTGCGTGGAGATTTCAGGCTCGTGCCTGTATGTTACTGTGCTCTCAATCTTAGGGTCTTGCTCTCCTCACTAGACCTCGAGCAAATACGCTTAGGTGACTGCTCTTCTTATAGCACACCATGTCCTTTTACTTTTAACCAATACTTAACACCTGGTGCAAGACTGCGTGATCGCTAGCAAATAAAGCTACATACGACTGTTATTGCTCCCCCACGCGACTGTGTGAGCGAGCGATAATACAATATAGTCAAACAAAACAGCATTCATTCACTTGCCACTCAAGTTATTGAATTACATGATCCTTTCCATACGCTCACACGCCATTCCTCGTTCGAACACGCATCAACTTCCCTGAACTCTATATAATAATAATATCACTCTCTTAGACGCACACTAACATATCTTGGTAGTTTTTATATTCATATATGCTATAATATTAACTACAATGTAGTACACTAATAAGAAAGAGATATTAATTCAACTTCTAATCATAGTTGTGCTGTATAAGCAGTACACACAAGTATCTCACGTTATATCTCAAAATAAACTCAATCAAAGCGCTCTCTCGATATTGTGTAACCATACATAAGTCAAGCATTAGCTAAGACTCTGGATTTTAATCTAGTGTTCTCCTCGCTCACCCTAAGTGCATGAATATGTAGCAGATGGCATGCCACGAGTTTACTCTTACACCGGCTTGGCAAGTAACAATTATTGCATATTGCTGTATAGACCTTTGTAATACACCAAGAGCTAAGAGCCTGCCGTCCCAGTAGCCACGCCCTATGTTCTGTCTTATGTCATCAAGGTTTGTCTCTGTTCGGGTTGTGCGGATAGTCACAGTAGATCAGTAACTCTTTGTAGTTTGAATGTCAACTCCCACTCATGTCTGTATAAGTAACAATACTTTTGTCGACATGTCAAGCTATGGCGGGCGAACTCTTGTTTCAAGCTTGGTCCCACGCAGGGCCAGTGGCAAAAAACACGGATATTCGAGACTGAGCTCCGCATCCAGTCACACATGCCCTGTAGTGTCACGCCAGGCAATGAGGTTTGGAGGCTGTCTGCCAGCATCCTCAGGAAGGCTCCCAATGAGCTACACTTCTTCAAGGCCCTTATTGTTTTTCCTAAAGCTCAAGTTGTTAACCTGCTTTTGGGCCACTCTCTCCCCGCCCAGCCAATCATTAAAAATGACACTTCGGACATGGCCGTATTTGCATCTAGCGAGTTGCCTCCTCCTCCCAAGATGGTACATCATCAACAAGTGTGTTAATTCACACCAAGATACTCACCAATGATGTCAATATATTATCACCCTAAACCCTCTGTCCTTACATTGGTAGAAAGATAGATCATACATGCAGACACCCCGTTAAATGTGAATTAGGACTCATGAGGTTTTGCCAGTACAAATTTCATACATTTGTCTTTCCCAAATCGACCCCCTCAATGGGCTTGCACCAACTGCCGTGTTGTTTTAGTACTTTTGTGCATCAAATTACGTTTTGACTCCGCCGGTGAATCATATCCCTCTGGTCCAACATGCTTAGTTCTTCTGGTTGGGGTTATCTTGTTGCGAATTGTAGTCCCCTGTGCTGAGTCGATGGCCAGTCGGAGTAGTAGAATGATCCCTATCTTGAGTGCATATGTCAATTAACTTGGACCACCTCTACCTGCGTGGCGATACTGTAACTCCACTGAGAAGGCATAGCTAAATGGTTCATGAATTTGGCTCTGTACTCTTCCAGATCCTCTTCGTTTGCAACTCCTTCTTATGAGAGTAAGTGACAGTTGTAAACAACAATCTGTCTCACTCGAATCCTTGCATTTCCAATCCGAGATATCCTACAAACTCCGCAATGACAAAGTATTGCCTAGCTGACATGCAGAAAACTCGATAAGGAGATACGTGTGAAAATATAACCTAACATTTTATTTTATTTATTATATACTATGAGTGTAGAATAATTATCTTCTTATCAGAGGGATCCGCCATGTTTACTTGCAGTGATTTGTTACACTCTAATACTTAGCTGTTTATCTACTGTTTGGTTCTGCTGCAACTCATGCCGCCCATTCTCATAATGGGGTCTACCCCATTTGTAATAATATCATGGTGTGCATTTAAGGCATGGCATCAAAGCGGTTATTACATAGAGCTTGTTGGCACACTGTCACGATTACATGCAGATTCCATTCAGTGCATAATGCCAACCTATCCCACCACCAAAAAACACAGCATTACACATAACAGTATAACGAACAGTAGAACCTTATCCACAGCGGCGTATTATTAATTCTATTATGACTATGCGCGGGTGGGGTTTAAATTCAAAGATTATGTGATTGATTTATGATACTATGTTGCCTAATATAATATTGGCAAGTTGCTTGCATACTCTAGAACTCCTAATGCTTAAAACTGATCACTTCCAAATCACGTCACACTTATTAGCCTACTCACCATAAGGCGGAGCTTACTGATATATTTATGTGTGCCGCCCCCCCCCCCCACACCTATCTGAGCTCCCTTTACACTGTACTGCTGTGACCAGCCTGCACTTTCACCAGCACACATACAGATAGGGACACACCCAGCTGCAGTTATATGCAGATGCTGTGATCAGCTCTGCATGGGAAGGCTCTAGCTAAGGAACATTCCAGCTACGCAGGCACGCACCCCACTCTAGGGTGTATACCCAAAATTATACCATCTTGCACTACACAGGGAACTGTACAGCATAAGCTCAGGAAATTTGCTCCCCCCCATGTGGAGAAGAATATACAAACAGCTTTCTGTCCCAAGTTATGACTCCCACACACTGGTTTTAGACAAAGCAAAACCAATTTAGTAACTAAAAAAAGATATAATCACTTAAAATCTAAGGCATAGCAAACAGATCACGTAGCAAATAAACAAAATGCAATCTAAACTTAATAAAGTACATAGATCGGATATTAATAGCAAATCCTCACCCTAAGTGATGATACAGCAGGCTGCAGGTTCTTAAGGGGCAAGCTGCATTTGCTTATAGCTTTGAATCACCCAGGCTAAGCTGGGTCCAGAACTTCCCCAAGTTCAGTCTTTGTTCCTCAGGTGTCTCTTTGGGTGGGGAGTCAGTGAAGAACCTTGATGATGTCACTCCCCTGCTTTAACAGTCTTTGCATATGGCGGGAACTCTTTGTTTCAAAGCTTGGTTCCCACGCCAGTCAGTGGAAAAAACACTGATATTCGAAGACTGAGTCCAGCACCAGGTCACATGTCCCTGTAGCGTCACTGCAGCCATGAGTTGGAGGCTGTCTGCAGCATCCTCAGGAAGGCTCCCCAATGGGAGCTACACTTCTTCCAAGGCCTATTGTTTTCTCCTAATAGCTCATTAACCTGAATGGGCCCTTCCCAGCCAGCCATCTAGACTGAGAGCCTTTTGCCTAGCAGGTGTTCCCCAAGTGTAAACACATTTGTAATACAGATACATAGTCAATATTCCTAACTTCAGATATGAAAATGATACATGCAGACAAATAGGATAATCATATTCAGTAAATCATAATCTTTCCAATGACAACTCACATGACTTATCTTGCATAAAATACATTATGCCATAATCATATCCTAATCATATCTCTGTGAAGAACATGGGGTGCCATGTCACAGGATGGCCTTGTGTTGAAGATACCAGGCTGGGACTCATGACATCTAAGGTTCATTAGTGGCTCTGTCACAGACTTCTTGCATCACTTTGAGTAAGTCGTTTAAACATTGCCATGGACTCAGTTCCCCATACCTAAAATGGCAATGACAAAGTTTGCCTAGCTGACAGAGGGGTTGTAAAACTAAATTATTAATAATTGTAAAATATTTCTCAAGTCCTGGGGTGGAAGGTGCTTGATGAGTTCAAAGCCTCATCATTGTTATTTTATTATTTCACAAGAATTTGGTGGCAGAGCCAGGAAGAGAAGCCAGGTCTTCAGACAGCACAGACATCCTCCCTTCTTCTCCCAACCTTCTTGAAAGCTAAACATGGAACCCAGCTA
Source organism: Chelonoidis abingdonii (assembly GCF_003597395.2). Classification (NCBI taxonomy): domain Eukaryota; kingdom Metazoa; phylum Chordata; order Testudines; family Testudinidae; genus Chelonoidis; species Chelonoidis abingdonii. The sequence continues at coordinate 174,119,026 of NC_133771.1, forward strand.
CATCTGTGCTGGCCCCCGACCCGTAGTACTTCCCCCGACACTTTTGTGCATTATCTTGCTCAGATTCTGGGGCATTTCAAATCCTAATCTCACACTAGAAGGAGTCTGGGGCAGCCAATGTGTAGTCCTGAGTGCAGAAATTCAAATGGAGGTACTGGAGCTGAGTTCAGATTCAGCTACAGAGAACAACTATTATGGGAGGGGGTGATACTCTGTACCCCAAAGCAACACTCTGGCACCCCCATATTTACCACAGTGATATAATTACGTTTTCTACAAAGTATGCCTTATGAAGTATCATGGTAAGTCTTGATCTGTTGAAAATCAATATCCAGTTGGATTATGTGTGCTCTCATTGTATGTGAAGTTATGAAGTTTGCCATGTCTGTTACTGAAGTATGTTGTAATGTTGGGAATACCCACAACCAGCCTTCCAGGTACAACAATGGGGCAGCCAAATACTGATGATGACCCATGAAGGGGAATACACACTCACAAGGACTACCCCAAGAACTGTGGAGACCTCTCAGAGGGAGAACATAGACAATGGATACTACTTCACTCACCATAGCAAAAGATCTTTCCAGAAAGCTGGAAGAACCTATAAAGGAAGGGAAGTGACATCATTTGTCCTCATTCCCCCCACAACTTAACACCTGGAAACACATTTGGAGAACAAAGACTGAACTGGGGAAGTGTCCCAGGCTGAAGGGGATTTCCAGCCTGTGTATGGAAGATCTGAGACCTACTTGTATTGTCCATCAAGGTGAGACACTGCTTGATTCAAATCCTGTCTAGTTTACAAAACACAGATTGCAATTTTACTTTTTATTTCTTAGGTAACCAACTTTGATCTGTGCGCTTACTACTTATAATTACTTAAAATCTACCTTTCTGTAGTTAATAAATCTATTTTATACTTCACCTAAACAATGTGTTTTGCTTGAAGTATTTGGGGAATCTGCTCAGGAACAAAAACTGATGCATGTCCTTTCCACACTGAAGGAGGGGTACTGGTCAGGCTTCTGACCAGGGCAAGATGGTATATAGCTCTGGGGTCCTAGGCTGGGGAGCTGTGGGGAATTGGCTTGAGCCTCTCTATTGTTGGTTCATGAGTGGCTGGCAAAAGCATTCATGTAACCCAGTGAGTGTATCCTGCCTGTGGATGTCTGTGTTAAGTGCAGTACCTGGAGAGATTTGCAGCTAATCATAACACCACAGTGTGAGAGGGAGCCCAGTTTGGTAAAACAGAGGGCTCAGTGGTACCCTACTTCCAGGTTGCACCCCATCAGAGTGGGTGTATGGTTTTATGAGATTTGCTTGCCTGGCTTGTTTAAAGAACACAATTTCTTCAAGGAACACCCACCTTAATTACTTCAGCCTTCCAAAGCAAGATCCCTGATGCTAGTAGCATCACTGACAAGCAAAGGAAGGAGAGGCCCAGATTCTCCCTCTATTTGGTTAATTCTGTAGCCACTTAGGCAGTGGTAGTGATCCTTTTAATACAGGGACACAGCAGTGGCTACCAAACCATAGCACGTTCTAGCTTGGTGTCACACACACCGTTCCATTTGCCTCTAATGGCGGCAGCAATTTTCAGGTTAACACAATGCTTTTTCAGAGTTAAATATAATTGCACAGTGATATGACATTCATGTTAGCTCACCAAGTTCATCCCCTGCAAGCACAGACTGTGGTCCCCCATAGAGGATGTAGCAGACATGAGAAACTGACCAAAAAGATTAACAAAAAGGCTAGGTGTAATCATTTCTTCCTAATCATACTTCTATTTCAATGGGACCTAGATTGCACAATGGATGCATCATATATATGTATTTACTTTGTCCTTGGGGGTGTGAGGTCATTCATGCCATGACACAGTTTTTAATATTCTGGTCATTGGGGAGAATGACAATTGCCAGGTTATTTTGTTCTTCATCAGACACACAGCTAATTGTATCTGCTGCATTAGTTATCAGATCTTGTGCACTGGCATAGAGTAGAACCTCAGAGTTACAAACACCAGAATTATCAACTGACCAGTCAACCACACACCTCATTTGGAACTGGAAGTATGCAATCAGGTAGCAGCAAACATTTTTTTTTTAAAAGCCCAGTACAGTACACTAGTATTAAACGTAAACTACTAAAAATATAAAGAGAAAGTTTAAAAAAAAATATTTGACAAGGTAAGGAAACTTTCTGTGCTTGTTTCATTTAAATTAAGAGTTAAAAAACAGCAAATTTCTTCTGTATAGTAAAGTTTCAAAACTGTATTAAGTCATTGTTCAGTTGTAAACTTTTGAAAGATCACCCATAACATTCTGTTCAGGGTTACAGACATTTCCAAGTTATGAACAACCTCCATTGGCAGGGTGTTTGTAACTCTGAGGTTCTACTGGATATACCTTGGGAGACTGCACTTGTGTAACAAGTTTTCAAAATGTCTGGTTTTAACTGTTTTTGTTTAATGTTAACCTAGGGTATGGCTACCCTTGTACTTCAAAGCGCTGCCGAGCAGCGCTTTGAAGTTTTGACTGTGGTCACAGCGCCAGCGCTGGGAGAGAGCTCTCTCAGCGCTGCACGTACTCCACATCCTCTATGGGTATAACTAGCAGCGCTGGGAGCTGTGCTCCCAGCACTGCGGCACTATTTACACTGAGGCTTTACAGTGCTGTATCTTGCAGCGCTCAGGAGGGTGTTTTTTTCACACCCCTGAGCGCAAAAGTTGCAGCGCTGTAAAGCGCCAGTGTAGCCATGGCCCTAGAAAGGCACGACAACCGTTCTTATCTTAGCCCAGCCTGGATGGCTCTTTTGGGTTTATCACATGTCCCACATTCTATAGGACTGTCTGGATTTAGTTAGGGCCACACAGCCCCCTGGAAGCAATTGCACCATTCCATGAGTTATTTCAAACTCCTAAAGTGTCATCATCTTGCGATCACACCAGCATCATGACACAAGCAAGACTGGAGGAAGAGCTCTGTGTAGCTTGAAAGCTTGTATTGCTCATCAAGGGAAGCTGGTCCAATAAAAGCTATTACCTCACCCACCTTGTCTCACAAACAAGTTTATGAACTGCAGAGCAGAACACAAGGAACCCTGCTCCTAATCCACCAAAAAGCTCCCTGAAGTGTAGCCACCACTGCTGTGCTATAAATGTGGGTTCTGCCACTGACTCTAATGGGGTCAGGAGCTTCTACAGCGCATACTCCAGGCTCGGTGATTACAAGCAGGTTGACGAAATTCAGTCACTAGCCCGGAAACAGCTGTTGTTGCAATAATAGTTCGCATACCTAGGGCTGTATTGGATTCAATAACAGCAGCCCCAGCACAGGGCCTGTGTACAGACTGCATCTGCTGACTGCAGCCTTCAGTCCTACCTGCCTGAACTCCTCGGCTGTGAGGTGGCAGTGGCAATCGATGAACCAGCCCTTCTCCATATGCAAAGGCTGCCGAAGGCACCCTGAGGCGGCAAGGCCTGAGCTCCTCCTCTTACGACTCTAACAGACAGCAGCAAGAGGCTATCGCTCTTCCCAGGGCAGCGAATACAACCCCTTCCACTTCCACGCTGCCAAGCCGCGCAGCCTAGCCCGGGCACTCAGCAGCCTGGCTACAGTGCGCAGGGAGCTCGAGTCTGGCGAGATCTTCTCTCTCTCACACACACACACACACACGTGCAGCTTTGCAGCATCACGGCAGGACGTTCCAGCCCCAGCTCTGCACTGCAGGAGTATTTACAAACAGGACGATTGAGGGGGGCCGAGCCCCGTTGTGTCTCCCCCCGGAGTCTCTTTCCAAACGATTACCAATTACTGAAGCCTCAGCGAAATGTGTTTAAAGGGACAGTGGCAGTTTAGAAGAATCACGTTTCTTACAACAATCGGTTTCGATGAGGCTGGGAACGTCCAGAAGCAGCGAATCTTGTCATCTTCTCAGTCAAGCGGTGGAAGCTGAAGGTTTTGAGTAGACTACGCATTTCTTTTATACCCACAGTTGTAGAATTAGCAATTTCTTCTGCGTTTTATAGGGTCTAATAATTACAGCCTTAGTCCTGCAAACCCTTAAACCTGTGCATACCTATGCTCATGGGAGGAGTCCTGTTGACATTAGTGAGACCATTGGTGAATATTTATCAGACATACTGAAGCCTTTTCAGGATCAGGGCCCAGCCTACAGAAATTTTGGTGGTTCCCAGAACCCGCCCCCACCTGCCTAAGGCTCTAGGAGGGAGTTTGGGTGGGGGCGGGGGTCTGGGGTGCAGGGCCGGGGATTGGAGTGCAGGCTCTGGGAGGGAGGTTGGGTGCTGGGTGCAGGCTCCGGGCTGGGGCAGAGGGTGGGAGTGCAGGAGAAGGGAATTTGGGGATGGGAGGGGGGTGCAGGCTCTGGGAGGGAGTTTGGGTGCAGGCTCTGGGCTAGGGCAGGAGGTGGGGTTGGAGGAGTGGGTGAGGGGTGCAGGCTTCAGGCTGTGGCTGCAGGAGAAGGGGTTGAGGGATACAGGCTCTGGAATGGAGTTTGAGTGCAGGCTGTCAGGTGGGGTGTGGGTGAAGGCTCTGGGAGAGAGTTGGGGGCAGGAGGTGTGTGGGAAAGGGGTGAGGGGTGTAAGCTCTGGGAGAGGTTGGGGGAGTGTGGCACTTACCTGGGGCTCCTAGGCAGGCGGCCTCCACGCACTGCTGCCTACAGCTTCCTACTGGTCGCAGGGGCACTTGGGACAGGAGCAGCATGCACAGACACAGACCCACTCCACCCAGGAGGTGCAGAGAGGGGCCAGCAGCCACATGAAGTGAGCAGGTGAAAACTCTTCAGCCCCACTACACTGCCAATGGTGGGTGAAGGCCCCAGGGCTGTTTTAAATCGTCCAGAGGACACACGGGAGGGAGCACCTGGGGGTGGAAGGCAGGGCCGAGTGAAAGACCAGGCCTCAAACAGTGCTGGAGCCTGCCCTGGGCTAGGAGCATTCCCGGTGCCCAGGCACCACGGGTCCATAGAACTCTGCAGCTTGTGTAATTTGATGTCATGCTATGTTTTCAGTATCGCCTACAGCGACGTGTTGAGTGTTTTATTCTTTGTTTATATTTAACTTTACTTTTCTTGTTTTTTTAATAAAATCTTTCTTGTTAGAGTAAGGCCTGCTGTACGCAGTTTTTATACCAGGACCCTTGGAGTAAATTTTCTTTTTAACTAAATTAGTTTAATTGGTGCAATCCGTATTGTGGTTGCAGTTATACAAGGTGCATTTTATAGGTATGGCTTATTCCCCTTTCTACACACATTAGGCACTTTTGGACTGGTGTAGCTGTATGCACACTGAGGGGGAGTTATATCACTTTAATTATACTATATCATTACAACTTGTGTGTGTAGACATAGCCCACCATGTATAGTCTACAATTACTTCAAAGTATTATAAAATTTAAAAAAAAAATCCTTTTATATGACTAAAAATAACATGAGCTAATCAACCCTGGATGAATTTTAAAATGTAATTTACCATTCCTTAACTAAGATGTTTTTCTGTATTGCTTTCTGCTTAGACCAGGGGTAGGCACAGGTGCTGAAGGCAGCACACAAGCTGATTCTCAGTGGCAGTCACACTGCCCGGGTCCTGGCCACTGGTCCGGGGGGCTCTGCATTTTAATTTAATTATAAATGAAGCTTCTTAAACATTTTAAAAACCTTATTTACTTTACATACAACACTAGTTTAGTTATATATTATAGACTTAGAGAAAGAGAGCTTCTAAAAACCTTAAAATGTATTACTGGCACGCGAAACCTTAAATTAAAGTGAATAAATGAAGACTCGGCACACCATTTCTGAAAGGTTGCTGATCCCTGGCTTAGACACTGATAACAGACTTGGTGTATTTTTAGTATACTGTCAATGTCCCATTCCCAGTTCTTCTATATTGCCTGTGTCATTGTAAGTGTAACAAAGTCTGAAGTTAGCTATCTGAGAACACATAGGGCTCACTCTTTCAAACACTTACTGACGTTTGTTTGCAACGTTGGACTGTAATGACATAAGATGTAGGATATTTATCGTGTGTAAGTGCATACAGCACTGCACAGAAGGTGAATTAAATGGTGGGTCTCCACCCTCACCCACATGCTTACATATCTATAGGGAAACATACAAAGACAGGAGCGGGGAGGCTGTTGTTGTTTGTTTTTACAATTACCTCAAAACATGTTTGTTTAAAATGTTAAATGAAATTTCATCCCATTAAGGGTGGTTAAAAATTGTTAATAATTTTTAAAGTCTTGTTTTCAGATGCTCCATTAATAAAAGGCCCAATCGTGTAGGCCCTCGACCTCCATGGCGTTCAATGGAAGTTGAGGAGTTCACCATTGCCTAGGGTCAGATTCAATGGCAATGGTCTGTAGGTACCTAATGGGACACCCTCAACTTAAATGTAGCCAACTTAAAAAATAAATAAACCATATTTATACCAGTTGCCATTACAACCCCTGCCCTCAAGGCCTTGTGTCAGTCTGGGGTTTTGCAGTCACCTATATCAACAAAGAGGATAATCTATGTTCTTCCACTCAGCAAGAGGGGAAAGACCCATGCAAATAGCAGAAAAAACTGACTACAGCCTTGATTCTGCAATCAGAGCCTCAAGAGCAGATCCCTGCCCCTGCATGTAGCTCTACTGAAGCCAATGATTCTCCATGCAGCACCTGTGTGAACTGATTTGTGGGATGGGGGTCTGACTAGATAAGGGAAATTGATTATCCATAAAATGTTGTCAAACTAACAAAATAAACACACTGGACAAAATAGAGAAAAAGTTTATCTCTAATCTTTTCCCATTATCATATTGGTGTTACTTGTAATAACAGGAGATAAAATATTTGCACACTGAGGCATGACTTAAGTTGAGGGTTTACTCTTAACCATTTAAGCAGGTCTAAGGCCATGGTCTGAACAGAAGCAAAAAATGGAAACTGACAGATCTGCAATGGGTAGCGTACATCCATTTCAAAGTTCCCTAGATGTATCTTGAGCTACACACTACCCTTGACCGATGCCCAGAAAATCCTGATAGTGATACAGTGGAAGCTGTGCTTGCAGGTGGCTTTACGTAATTAATTATCCTTAATCAGGGTTCCCACTTAGACCCAAATGTTTACCTATTTGCAGTTCTCTCTTCTATTTCGCGTCTTTTAAAACAGGTAAGAGACCAGGTTATGGTCTTCAAGGCGCAACAGGCCCATAAGATGGAAGCGTCATGGGAAGGGCTATTCACCGTCCAAGAGCGCCTGGGAGCTGTTAACTATCTCATAGCATTTCCCACCTGCTCCCTAAAGCCTAAAGTGTACCATGTTAATTCTCTCAAGCCTTTTTTTCCCCAGAGACTTAAAGGTTTGTCAGTTTAAAGCCCAGGGAAAAAATGACACTGAGTGGCCTGAAGGTGTCTACTATGAAGGAAAGAGTAACGGTGGCGTGGAAGAGGTAACCCTCTCCACAACCTTGGAATGTCTGCAGCGGCAACAGATCAAGAAGCTGTGCACTAGCTTCGCCCTATTGTTCTCAGCCACCCCAGGACGGACTGAACGGGCATACTACTCCATTGACACAGGTACCCTATTGTTCTCGAAGCCACCCCACTGAACTGCGACTGAACGGGGCATATCGCTACTACGCCATTGACACAGTAATGCTCACCCTCAATTGGAACCCTCCTACCCTACCGGATGTCTCCTCATGCCCCCAAGCTGCATATAGAAACGGAAGATCCAAAACATGCTAACAGATGGGTTGTTATCCGCTCCATCTACCAGTGCCGATGCGGCAATCTCCAGTGGTTCTGCGTACCGTCAAACCAGATGGGGAATATATCGCTTTTGACGTGGACTACTGTTAAGCCTAAAATGCGAGTAACATCGTCTGAACAACTGATCCAATGCCTATTGCACGACCAATGAATCTATTGGAAAATTGTGGGACATGGCCCAGTTAATCTCTTACAATATGACTTAACCAAAGGGGTTACTGGCAGTACCAGCAGATAGATAAGATATCTAGCGCCCATAAATATGGGTGAGAGTTCCTCATCACCCATGCAGGGTATAATATGAATGAATTAATGTGCTTCCTTTCAGGGCATGACAGAGAGAGTCGCAAGCGACCATTCTTCACAAGTACTTTGTTAGATGGTCTGCTAGCAGGATTGGAAAGAATATGCAGTTGCCTACTCGATGATGTGGCCCATTTTTTCTGATTACATGGCCGAAACACCTAGAACGCACTGAAAAAAGTCTATTGAAGCGCCATCAGGCAGGCAGGGACTAACTTGTTAAGGCTAAAAAGTGTCAAATTATAGGCCAAAACAAAGTGACTTACCTGGGAACACCCATGGTGGGTCAAGGAACCGATAAACCGCCCACAGGCTCCAAGGTGGATTGCTATCCAAAAGTGGCCTGTCCCAAGGTCAAAGAAACAGGTCCAATCCTTCTTAGGCATTGCCGGGTATTACAGGCGATTTGTACCGACACTCCATACAGCCAAATCGCTGCCCCCACTGAACCAGACCTGACCAAAAACCAGCAGCAAATGCAGTTAAGTGTAACTGATAAGTGTCAGAAGGGCCTTTACCAGCTTAAGGCGATCAACATCATTAGTCTGACCCTCGTGCTAAGGGCCCCCAGACTTTGACGAAAACCATTCCTAGTAACCCCACAGATGCATCTGAGCGTGGTGTGGAAGCAGTTTTAATGCAGAAAGGACCAGATCAAAACTTCCATCCTGTTGTGTTTCTCAGCAAGAAACTGTCTGAGAGGGAAAGCCACTGGTCATTCAGTAAAAAAGAATGCTATGCCATTGTGTATGCCCTGGAAAAGGAATGCTATGCCATTGTGTATGCCCTGGAAAAGCCCATACGTTCCGAGACAGCGGTTCCAGCTATAAACCAACCATGCTGCGCTAAAGTGGCTTCATACTGCCAAGAAAAACAACAAAAAACTGCTTTCATGGAGTTTAGCTCTCCAAGATTTTGATTTTAAAATTCAACACATTTCAGGAGCTTCTAACAAAGTAGCTAATGCACTCTCCCGTGAAAGTTTCCCAAAATCAACTGGTTAAAAATTGTCCTTAAAATGTAAAAAATCTTGTAGTTTTACATAATTAATAGTATATGTAAAAGTGCATGTGTTTTATTAATCTGTTTATTCTAAAGTTCTAGGAAGAAATCACAGCCAGGGTGGTTCCACACTGTCTGAGATTTGGGGTGTGTGTCATAAACAGATAGTTAAGGGTTAATATCTCTTTTACCTATAAAGGGTTAAAAGCTCAGTGAACCTGGCTGACACCTGACCAGAGGACCAATCGGGGGACAAGATACTTTCAAATCTTGGTGGAGGAAAGTTTTTCTTTGTACTCTTTGTTTTGTTCGTTGTTCGTTCTTGGGGCTAAGAGGGACCAGACGTGCAACCAAGTCTTTCTCCAATCTTTCTGAAACAGTCTCTCGTATTCAAAATAGTAAGTACTAGATAGAAAAGGCAGATTAGGCTTATGTTTGTTTTCTTAACTTGTAAATGTGTATTTTGCTGGAAGGATATTTTTACCTCTGTTTGCTGTAAGTTGTATCTTAGGCTAGGCGGGGAGGGAGTCCCTCTAGTCTATGTAAGCTGAAGACCCTGTAAACATTTTCCATCTTAATTTTACAGAGATAATGTTTACTTTTTTCTTTCTTTTAATTAAAAGCTTTCTTTTTAAGAACCTGATTATTTTTTTCCCTTGTTTAAGACCCAAGGGAATTGGGTCTGAACTCACCAGGGATTGGTAGGGGGAAAGGGGGGCGGGGGAGGTTAATTTCTCTCTGTTTTAAGATCCAAAGAGTTTGGATCAGTGTATCTCTCAGGGTAACCCAGGGAGGGGAAAGTCTGGGAGGGGGAAGGAGGGGGGAATGGTTTATTTCTCTCTGTTTTAAGACCCAAGGGGTTTGGGTCTTGGGTCCCCCAGGGAAGGTTTTGGGGGACAGGAAGTGTACCAAACACTGGAATTTCTGGTTGGTGGCAGCGCTATCAGATCTAAGCTAGGAATTAAGCTTAGAAGGGTACATGCAGGTCCCCACTTTCCGGATGCTAAAGATCAAAGTGGGAAACATACTTTGACATGGTGTACAGCGGTGGGATTGAGTTTAAAAACAAAAGCCAGTGAGTTTTTTTTTCTTTTCTCTCCTTTCTGGCTGTTCGGATAGCAGCCTAAGAGCAGAGGTGTTAAGTTTTTTTAACAAGGGTCTTTGTTAAAAAGGAGGCTCAAGCATGAGCCAGTAGACACCAGCAAAAAACAGATAGAAATAAACTTGGGTCTTAAAACAAGGAAAAAAATTAATCAGGTTCTTAAAAAGAAAGCTTTTAATTAAAAGAAAGAAAAAAGTAAACATTATCTCTGTAAAATTGAGATGGAAAATGTTTACAGGGTCTTCAGCTTACATAGACTAGAGGGCTCCCTCCCCGCCTAGCCTAAGATACAACTTACAGCAAACAGAGGTAAAAATATCCTTCCAGCAAAATACACACTTACAAGTTAAGAAAACAAACATACGCCTAATCTGCCTTTTCTATCTGGTACTTACTATTTTGAATATGAGAGACTGTTTCAGAAAGATTGGAGAAAGACTTGGTTGCACGTCTGGTCCCTCTTAGCCCCAAGAGCGAACAATGAACAAAACAAACAGCACAAAGACTTTCCTCCACCAAGATTTGAAAGTATCTTGTCCCCCGATTGGTCCTCTGGTCAGGTGTCAGCCAGGTTCACTGAGCTTTTAACCCTTTATAGGTAAAAGAGATATTAACCCTTAACTATCTGTTTATGACAATCCTTAATCAGGGTTCCCACTTAGACCCAAATGTTTACCTATTTGCAGTTCTTCCTTCTATTTCATGTCTTTTAAAACCATAATACACATTGCAATATATATATGTGAATGATTCAAATTCAGGTGTTTTCTGAAGTCAGAAAAAGACAGATGTTTTCTTAACTTGATAAGCTAATTAGGTGCAACTTACCTTAACACTGCCACTATCTGAGGAACAAGTAAAGCTAACCTCCCCCAAAGGTGATGCAAAAAGTAATCATAGGGATGAAAATGTAAGGGGAAACAAGCACGTAAGGTGGACACCAGTTACTGTCCACATGACCTGGAAATAAGCTGCTTACATTTTATCTTACTTAGGGCTCAATCTTTCTCACTGAACAACAAACAGCAAAACTTCTACAGACTTCAAAGGCAACAGGCTGTCTCTACTCCATTGGCACCATTTCTACAATTTATCAATCTGACATCCAACGGTGGTTCACAAAAAGCCAAGGATGTCAAATAAGAGTTCAGAACTGTGTTTTGTAAGAGATCTTCCAGAATAATAATAATAAAAAAAAGGCAGTTAAGAAAATCTCTATATATTAAGGGAGACAAGATTTGACTTGTCTTCAGAGTGCATTAGTCCACATTAGAGGGGTGTAAATTCTAATGCACACACGAGCATTCAACACATTAACTGGCCCCTCTGGACCCTGCTGGCATATGCTAAAAAAGCCCCCTACTGTGTGTTAATGTCCATTTCAAACGGACACACCCTGTAGACAAGTCTTAGGTTTTAAAACAGTACGAACATTTGATACATGGGCCCAGATCACAACACTGGGATGCAGATTTGAACTTGCCAGAGTTTGGAGCATTCGGATACGGGATTTTGGTTCAGGTCAGGTCCAGCTCTGGTGTAGAAGTTTATAGTGGCTATAGACTGGGGTAGGAGAACAGATTCTCACTCGCTGTCCTGTTTTAACACAGTAACTCCACAGAGACCCCACATTATGCCCCCTTACTCAGCCGGGCCTTAGGAGTAATGATTAGAGTACTATGAAGATAATTTCTCTGACTATTGGGACGACATCCTGGGCCAATTGAAGTTTATGGGCGTTTGGCCATTGACTTCAATAGGGCCATGATTTTACATAGTGTTGAGCTAAGTCAGGCAGCTATAATATTAGATCACCAATATGAGAGAGACTCTTCTTCCATATTTATTTAGGAGACTAATATGAATCTATATCTCGATCAGATATCGGAAGGATGAATGGGTAACAAGATATAAGACAGATCCCATCACGCTCATAACTTTCATTTAAAAAGCATGTATATATGCTGAATTATTTGATAGTAAAATCCTGCACTTAGGACAAGATGTATTTTTTTATTGTACACGTTAGCTGTTGGGACATAATGTAATTGCAAATTTTAAACATTTCTGGGTCTATTTCCAGAGAAATTTCTGAAGTTTGGGAAACAGTTTCAGTGCATTCTGCGTCGTCACTTCTATAACTTCTTCCACTGGGATTCCTTTCATTTTGGCAATATACTCAGCAGCAATGAAAATATTCTTTGGTTCATTTCTCAGCTGCAATGTACAAAAACAAAATAAATTAAAGAATCTGAAATTACATTAGTGTCAGATTCAATTTATCTTCAGAACCAGTTGTTGCAAATGGTTTCAAATACACCACTGATAGGGCCTTAAATGTAATTTCTCTTATATTTGCTCATCCTCCATCAGTCTCCTCTCAATCTATTCCTGCAATTGACAAGAGTCTTCTCCTGTGTAGTCCCTGCCTTTGGGAACTGGCTCCTTGTATCAGTCTGCCTTATCAACCTGCTATCTCTTTTCCAATTTCATCAGACAATGTCTTTCCTTCCGTGTCTCTCCCTATTCAATTTTTGCCCTCTGTTACTGTCCTCACTAAGCTACATTTTTAGAAATGCAGAAATGGAGAAACCAACAATTTACCTGTTTTTCAGGACCTAGTGCAGGAGAGTCGGTTTCTAAGCACATACATTCTAAGGGCAACTGTTTCACAAGCTTCTGCTTCTTAAAGGAAACAAGAAAGCTATTAAATGGCTCATTCACTCAAACTAGGAAAAAAAGCAGACAGAAAGAGAGGTATGTTTCATGTTAAAGGCATGGCAGTAATACACGTGGGGATCTTGTAAATATATATTTTGCTAATTGCACAATTAGGAAGGTGTAAAAATGGTCAAGAATACATGAACTACTTTTTAACAAAGTCTCCATAAAATACACGATGCTACCCATAGTGAAGCCCATTATTATCTATTAAATTAAGATATATTATTGCACATTAAAAAACAAACCAAAAAAACCTATTTTAGGTAAAGCACTCGAAAACTCAGATATACCAGAATCAAAGTTGCCTGTGCAACCCTACTTCATCCTCTTTATGTGTATGTCTTATGATACAATATTTAATTACATGCTCACATACTATTTTTTCTCTTCCAATCTTGTACCACCTCCCATCCCCAGGGTACTTGTCTCAATCTATTCCAGCATCCTAGTCTGGCTCTTGTCCCTTCTGCATTCAGATCAGGCAGCTGCTTCCTCCTTCAACTGCCTGGGCCCAGCAGGGAGTTACTAGAGTACAGGACAGGCAAGCTCTCTGCTCTCATTTCAGGTGCCTAAACCCAGCACACCCTGCGGCAATGCAGGAAAAGTCCTGCTTGGCCTGTGGCTGTTGTGTGCCCAATGTGGATGGGATCTTAGAAGAATATAGCTGCTAAAATTTAAAGTCTCTGCTGAGCACGTGCAAACTGCAGTTTTTCGTGGACGTATAACTTGGGCAAATTAGAGTGGATTTTCACAGGAACAGCATAAGACTCATTCCTGACACCAAAGTCTCCCCCTGCCAAATTCTGACTCTCTACTCCAAAGCGAGGGAGCACTAGAGCTTTCCAAAGAAAAGGTCACCAGAAGTTTATATATTATAGGGTTTTTTCAAAAACAAAAACAAAAACAAAACAAAAAATCAGCCAACAGAAAGTAATATTTTCTTTGTGATAAACTGAGGGTTACAGGCTGCAATCCCCAAATACTGAGATAGAACTAGTCCCTTTGAACTTTACCTGTTCACTTCTTATAATGGAAGGAGGAATGGAGAAGAAATATCCAGCCTTCATTCCTTCCATGGCCACAGATGGCCTCCCATCAAATGCATGGAGCAATACCCTTTCAGCATCTACAGAGAGCCAAACCAATTAGGAAGTAACTATATTGGTGGTAGGACTATGATGTCACTTCCTAGTACTAGAACCCTTGGTCTCGCCGCACTCTAGGATTACAGTGCTCTGGAGAGGAGCAGAGTCAGAACTGCTCCTGTGATGCCAGCACAGTTGCGATGCCAGTGCACTTGGTGCTTACGGCGTCAGACAGATAGGTTATAGAATAGATCAAGAAGAGGGGCGGGACGTGGAGAAGAAGAGCCAGTTACGAGAGGAGCCATGTTGGGAGATATGATTGGGATTGCAAGCAGACAGTCTGGGGAGGGAAGGAAAAGATAGCACCATGGGAACAATTCTAATCTTCTCTTGAAAGCATTACAGTCTGAGGAAAGCACAGTCGGACCAAGGAGTTTCTGTCAGGAGCTGACATCATTCTAACATAATAGAGACATACAAATTATATTCACTTTCCTTCCTTTCTTATTTTTACAGGTTTCCCCCCATTAAGTAAGGCAAATCAGGCAATAATGAAGAGAGGAAAAAGAAGACCTATTAAATCACCAAGTCCATTCCCCTACCAGTGCAGGATACCATCCCCCAGGAGTGTGAATATTTGATATTAAACTGATATAACACTTGATCTTAGTTCAAAACATAAGAGATACCAGAGCCTTAATTTTTTTATCAAACTATTTTAATAACGCCATGATTCCACTTCATGACCTCCAAGACTTAAGCTATACAAGTATCATATCAGTTAATTGCCTGTAACACTCTTTGCAATATTTAAAATGTCCACCTTTTAAAAATAAAAAAAAGTATAATTTCAAATGCTGACCTGGAGAGTGTGACATTCTGAACAGACACTGAGTATGGATCTGTATCTGTCAGAAGGTGTATTTGAACTGACAAACTGCTAGTGGCTAAGGCAATCTGAACAGTTCCTCAAACAAACAGTAAATCCCATAAATTAAAATTACAGTACTTTGAGAAGGACCTCCATAACTGTGCCCATCTGGCTTTGTGTATGCAAACGGACCATGCATGATAAGGAGATATGGTAAGACCAAAGAAACGTTGCTGAAAAAAAATGAATTTTTAATAGCAAGAAGTGACCCAAAAAGTACCTTGTTCTTTTAGGAGGCTAATGGTTGGTCTTCCAGCTGAACGAGAATGGACGTTTCTAGTGAAGAAAAGAAAAACTAGTATTAGGAAATTAAGCAGAGTATTTTTTTAAATAAGTAACTGATTTGACAGCAATTTTTATAGCACCATTCACCAAGAAAGATTCCCTAAGAACTTTACAAACATGTATAAGGAAATCACTTCAGCCATCATGAAAATACAGTAGCAACAGTCTAAGACAAGAAGAGAAGACTACAGTATGCAATTGAAACTACAGAGGTTGTCCCAAGGAGGCACAATGTAACTACCATGTTGTAATTTGGCCAAGACAATGAAGTCAATATCATTACTTTTCTAAGTGCTCTGGGCTCTTTAATAACTACAGATATGGAGGAATTTGATTTTAGATCTCTTCTGAAACACAATAACCTGACAGTATAAACAAGACCTACAAAGGCAAATCCAGTCTTTTCGCTAATTGAATCTGTTTGGTCAAGACTTGTCTTTGCTCCTGCTTCTGTTCATCAGTGCTGGCAAATCTGGGAGTGAAATCTAGTCCAACCTACAGCACAAGAGGAGACATAAGAAAGTTTCATCAACCTCATTCCTTTACATACTAGTCTGCAGTTCAGTAAAGAAATATTTTTTCAATCCTGCCAGTCAATTTTAAATGTATACATGTGGGAAGGATTGCCATTAAAATGGGATCTATAGGAAATGGTCTGTTAGCAGTTTAGATTCAACATTCAATTTATTTTCAACTCCGAAAGTGTTTGAGAGACCCAATAATTTTATCCAACATTTTAACCTATATGACTTTTGCGCAGCTATAACTGTTGTTTAACAATGATTTCCAAATTAAAGCCCCATATCCAGAGTCCTCTGAATTCCAAGGGAAGTTCAGAATCAGATCTGAATCTGTAGCTCAAGCCAATTCCTAATGAAGTCAGCCAGCTGTATAGTATTGGAATTAAATATTTTCAGTTGATTTTTAAGTTTGTGAAAGGTTCATAGCTGTACCAACCAAAGTCCTTGACTTATCTACAGAACAGGTGCAGTATACCAAATTTACCTATGACATGTCAGTGTGACTCAACCCTGCACGGTCAGAGGGTAAACCAAAGGGCATCCAGGTGTAAGAGGATACTTCATACTTATTTAATTCTCTCTGCTAAGATTTCAGGCAAGATTGTCATTTGTTGTGGTGGTTTTGAGATATGACCATGTGTCCTGCAGGAAGTGGGCTCAGACACCAATCACCAGTCAATCAAGCCACTGTACAGCTATTCTCCTTCATGTCCTGTAATAAACTGCCATGTAGCATTAGCTGTGCTCTAATATTGCTCAGCTGCATTCCACCCTGAATTTCAGTGGCAATTCAAGTGAACACTATGAATTCCCTACCTATTAGATTGTGTTTTGAGGGTTAATAAATTGACATTTTAGTTTTATGTCAATACATTCATACATACATGATTTCTGAAGCGCTGTGGAATCCACTGAGAGGAAGTAATAACAGCTTTACTAACATTAATTAAGCAAGCCTCAAACCACAACAGCATATAAAACCACACCACAGTTTAGGACAGGAAGTAAAGGAGAATCCCAGGCAAACAAAACTGCAGCGGGATCTTTAATGAACCAAAGTTGTCAGGACTTGGTTTTATATCTCATCCTAAAAACAGCACCTTCAGCAGCAGTGTCCCTGCACCATACCTCAGTTCAGTACTGAGTCAAAGGTAAGAGATCAGCAACTGAATCATGGACACTGCTTTCCATAGCCTCTAAATGGTTAGTGGAGATCTCCCATCCAAGTACTGATCCAGCTTGACCACACTTTGCTCTCAAGATCACCGCACAAGTTGGCATGGCTGCAGGTGAAAGGTAGTATGTATATTTAAGATACTTCATACCAAGTCCATATTATTAACTAAATATAAAATAAAAAGTAGCTAATAGCTTTTAAAACCTCCTCCTTTTCATTCAACCTGTACTGTCAAGTTCCACTGGTACTTTCCCATTGGGTTGAAATCAAAATATTGAGTTATTCTTAGCAGGAACGGGCAGCTGCAAGGAGGAAGATGGGTCAGGAAACTCTAAAAATGAAAAGTACAATTGAAAAAAAATGAGAGAAAAAGTGGGGAAACTGGAAAGATTGGAGGCAGGTGAGAAGGAAGATAAAAAAATGCTATTACTGTATTTTTCTTCTATTTTTTTTTTCAGGCTATTCCCCTACTGCTGTGTGAATGGTAATTCCCATTGCCAATTTATTTATTTGAAGGGCATTAATAGCAACATCATGAAGATCCGCTGGCAAGACAAAGTGCCCAATCTCGAGGTCCTCAAGAAAGCCCAGACGACAACCATCGAAATGATGATCATGAAGTCACAGCTACGTTGGACTGGTCATGTCAGCCGCATGGATGCCAACAGAATCCCCTGCCAGCTTCTGTATGGTGAGCTCTCCCAGGGCATCCGGCATACAGGTCATCCACGGAAACGTTACAAGGACACCATCAAAGTCAATCTGCAGTACAGCAGTATCAAACCTAGGGACCTTGAGGATGCCGCCAGTGACAGAACACAGTGGCGTGCAACAGTCAGAAATACCTGCTTCGCCTTTGAGGAAGACACTGCCGGCATCTACAAGAGGCAAGCAAACGACGTCACAGAGCATCAGCAGCGCACAATCCACTGACCGCGAACTTCCCATGCACCATCTGCAGCAAAATGTGCACCTCTAGCATTGGCTTGTACAGTCATCAGAGGGCACACCATGAGACCAACAATAGATGATCTGCACAGATTTGTCATCATCGGATCAATGGACTACCAAGAATAGAAGATTCATAGGTAGACAAAAAAAAATTCTTGTTCAGATGAAAAATTAGTATTGCAAAGTAAATAGCAGCTGGGGGAACTGGGGGAGGGAGATGACCGGGGAGATACATCAGGGAAGTATATGAAGGAAAATATTTTCAGTGCTGGAATGACAGGTCAGGTTGTCCAGCTGCTCAGATTATTAGTATTACTTTTTGTTTATACAGATGTGCTAAGTGCTTGTAACTCAGAGGACCTATGCTGGCAAAAAAAAAGAGGATTTAAACAAAACATAGAACTTTGACTTACCTCTCCGATTGCCAACAATCTATCTTTATAGAGTTCTATAAGTGGCAATGCAGCATCCAGGTCCTGCAAGAAGGAAAAAAAAGAAATTAAAGAAACAACCCTCTATCTATCCTTGCAAAGCAAGAGCAGGATGAATTCAGTTCCACTGTGATGTAGAACCACTTAATCTGTTGTCTGTGTACCTTGAAACGTGCTCCTACAGTAGGTTGAGGAGAAAGGAGGACAGGCTGTCAGGTTTTAAGATCCTGCAAGGCCATTCTGCCTTAAAGTTTATTTTTTCCATGAGTGGAACATGTAATTACCTCTTCAAGACAAGATCTATTAATATCCTGAACATGCCAACTGTTAGTCTGAGTGCAAACAGTCACCAGATATGGTCAGGGCATGGACACAGATGTATACCTCTCTCTTTAGTCTTCCACTCCCCATGGAAGTGGAGGGACAGCTAAATGTGCATGTTCATTATGTTGACTGTAAGCAGATCATCTGCTCCACTGTAGCCCTCTGTAAAACGGAGAGCCAAATTACTTCAGTAGCATTTTGCTTGAGTATTAACAGAATCAAAGATGAGTAAGGACCTCAGGATTTGATCCACAGTGTTTTCTGTATTATGGCAACATGTACAATATTGGTTGGATTTATTTTAAATGTTAAATGAGTCAATTCTGAATGCCTGCTCCTTGGCCCTATCTGGACATGTGGCAATTAAGAGTTTATTTATACCTTTAAAGTAACACTGCATTGTTCCTCTGGTGGAATACCTTGAACTGGATGAACTCCCAGACATGGCAAGACAAACCCTGGGTACCTAGAAATGAGAAATAAATTAACAGTAGGAAACATCACAAAGCATGCAACATCATGAATATTGTAAAGAGCTAGAGAAAAAAGTATTAATTAATCAATTAAGGCTACAGCACATTCCTTGTCATCCCAATAACCAGCAATACACTTGAGCAGCAGCACATCTTGTGCCTAGTGCCAGAGAATGAAAGTCAGAGTACCTGGCTTCTATTCTTGCCTCTGACTGGACTTGCTCTCTGACACTGAGAAAGTCACAGCCAGGCTTTCAACAGTCCTCTGATTTTTGGATGGCCAACCTGACACATGTAGTGCCTGATTTTCTAAGGTGTTGATGACTCCCAATTTACATAAATCTGGGTGCTGAGCACCTCTGAAAATCAGACCATGAGTGTTGGATACGAAGAAATTGAAGAAACTGAAATCAGTAGTGACTCTGAAAATTGTAGCCTCAACATCTCTGTGTGCCAATTTCCCTCCCTCTGTAAGATGTGGGAAAATACCTCCTTCAGAAGGGTGTTGTGAAGTTTAATTAAAGTTTATAAAGAACTTTGAGATCCTCAGTTATAAGGAACTATAGAAGTGAAAGCATATTATTCTCTCATAAAAATACTGCTACCTTTAAATTACAAGTTTAATCTTTTGACAAGTTTTGGAGATGCATTTTTTATGCATGTAGAAATCCAAATAAACAAGATAATACAAAATAAAGACACTAAAAGCAAACCTAATAAATACCAGAAGGATTCCAGCCAAGATGCCTTTTTGTGCTTGAGGTTTTTGAGTTTTGTCATAACTCTAATACCAGTAAAGAGGAAAGAGCGCAGAAAGATTTTAGATATTGCAGAGAGCTCCCTACTCAAACACCCTACATTTGATTATGCACAGAAGAGTCAAATAGAAAAATTGCTTAGTACAATACTATTGACTCTGAGAGGCAGTGTGGCTAATGGTTAGTTCAGAAGACAGGAGTCAGGATTTCTAGATTCTATTCCCATTCTGCCCTGACTCACCATGTACCTTGGGCTACTCACTTAACTTCTCTGTTCCTCCATGTATCTGTCTGAAAAGTTGCATCTCTAACAAGAACCTTAATTCATGCTTGCAAAACCCTTAGGAATTTTTGGATAAAAGGCACTGGAAAAGTGAAAAATTATTATTATTGATTCACCAAGGTCTCATTTATTATTTATTTGTATTGCAGTAGCACCTAGGAGCTCCAGTCACATACCACAACCTCACTGTGCTAGGCACAGTTCAAACACAGAACCAGAAGACAGTCCCCGCCCCAAAGGAACTTACAGTCTAAGTCAGGCCTTGTTGCATCCCTTGAACAGCCCTTAATCCTCCTCTGTCCTTTCGGTACTGTCCATGCAACCTATGTTTTCTTTTTATCCTTTTCCATAGAACATACTTTCCTTGATGTTTTGAATCCCACGGCACTCATCTTATCAAAACTGCTCTGCAGTTATTTAAAAATAACTGTTGTTTTAAACACATGCAAAGAAGACAACATCGTTGGAATAAACAATACCTTTCCGAAAGCTGGATAATTTTTTCAAATTCTCCTGAGTGTTCAGCAACTGCCACAAGGGCCAAAACTTTAGCCTGAAACAACAGGAAATAAAATTGCTGTAGCATAGAGGAACAAATGGAAACCCTAGGTTAACTTCCCAGCTTGACAGAACTTCCAGGCTCTCTCATGGTCTGCATTTAATTGATAAAAATCAGGTGGGGATATTTCATGTAGAATGAACCCTTCTCTGGAAAGCCTAGTGCTGGGGTGGGATTTGGGAGAGAAGGTTTAAATTCCATGTGTTCCTAGCAACCAGCCCTGTGCCACCTCCTGGTACAAGTCCTGAAAAAAATAATCAGAACAGTTTTCAGAAATGTCCATGAATTCAGAATTTTTTTTAAGACAACAGGGCATTTTTAAAGGATAGGGTAGGTTAGGTATTTAAGAGCTGAAAACAAATCAATGAGCCTTATGCTTTTTGGCACATCTACAGTAGGTTAAACAGGAGGGACGTGACATCTCCGAGTTTTGGTAATGGGCTATGGAACATTTCAACTCTAGACCACTGTCTCAAATACAACTAGATGGAAGAAAAATCATGCCCGTAAAGTTGATGAAAAGACTCCAGTTTATGTCAATAAGAGCTAGGTCAGCAGTAAGTAAAAGTTTTTTCTATCTGATGGCTTTCATTGTGGTCTAGGTAATAGCCAAATGGACAAGTAAACCAATACATTTATTACTTATTTACAGCCTTGTGGGAATCTCAGCCCCAAGGACAGAATTGCCATGGAAACTGAAGTACCCTATTGCTCCTAGAATTGGCAGCTCCAAAGTCAGGATGAGAAATGCTAGCATCATACTACAGGGAAGTTTGCACGGTTGCTGCTCCTACCGTAACTCTTGTGTGATAAAGAATTTCAGTTTACTACACTAGCACTAAAGCAACCTGTACCAACATTTATATTAATATTAGAAAATCATTATTAAATGAAACACAATTTTGACTAATAAGAGAATGAAATAAGAAAAAAAATAGGTGAATTAGAAATCCTGCCCTCCTAATAAGGATTTTTCCATAGGATCCATGAAGAAACAGAAATGACAGCTGCTTTTCCTGTCCATACAACGGTAGCAAAAGCATCTTAACCATAAATAGTTCCTTTAAGAACCATATGCTACATACAGATTTATGGCTTCAGAAAAATATAATGGATTCAACCAGATTTGTCTTTCTCAAAATATAACCCCAACTACTTTGTCGGCAAAAGACTAGACCTTGATCCTGCAAGCTGCTTCACATGGAGAAACCACTGCACCTGCCAGAGTCGGTTAACTTCTCTGGGGCTGGGTACAAGCTGGGTGGTCCTTTAAGGCAAGCAGGGCTCAGCCTTGCCTCTAACCAAACAACTATCCTCAAGATGAGTGTGATGGAGACTTAATTATGACTAACCTTAGCTGCAAGGAAGGAGGGGAACCAGAGAGAGGACTACTTAGATCTGGGAACTCAGTCTGGAGAGGAGGAAAAGGGATTTCCTCTCTGAGGAAGTCAAGCTGGAAAAGATCTACAGGAAGTAGGTCAGGCTCCTGTGTGGGTGAGCAGAGGAGATTCCTGAGATGTGCTGGTGCTGCCAGAGTATCTAACAAGGCAAGGCAGTAGGTGGAAGCCTGCTGACATGTAACATAGGAGAAACTCTGTAGGGCCCAGGAATAGTGGCAAAAAGGCAGAGAACTTCAGTGTAGCCTAAGAGGTGCAACGTATTATTAGTGAAAATATTTATATGGACTGAGTTGGACCTCTTGTTACCCCAAAAGGGGAATGAATTTTTCAGTGATCTGGAGAGGACCCAGCCAGACAGGTCCTTGTGGGGCCAAGGAAGTGATCACCAGGACGTGCTAGAGATGAAGTCCCCAATCTCCCATCATCCAGACATAAGGGGGAAACCTTGATGTGAATACATGCAATTATATGGCTCCATTCAGGCATAAGTTGGCCCACAAAGAATAGTAGAGAAGTCAGTGGGGCTCTATGGGGGTACAGTGGCCCGGCTGTGCAGAGCAGTTTGCAGGATCAGTCCCCAAGTCATTAAAGTTCCTGGACAAAGCACAGCCAGGGGAGGTTTTTCTTTATTCCTAACAGTCCCTAAGCCAGGCTGTTGTCTAGCTTGTTCTTGTCAGACAACACAGTCACTGTCACAGATCACTTGAGAGCTGTGATGTAAGCGCACATCTGTAAATCAGAATCTCCCAAATTCTAATCTCAGTTCTAACACGGACTCCTATTGCGAAGATTACTTCATGTTTGTATAGAGTTTGAAAGTGCTGAATATTCAGACTTCATTAAGCTTCGTATAAATTCCACATTTAACTAAATTTTGTGTTGCAATCCTGTCTTTTAAAATATAAAACTCTGTGCCCAGCTAACAGGAAATGTGCAATGTTAGCAGAATTGAACTTTTTTCAGTATAAGAAAACTGATCCTGCGAACACACAAGCTCATGCATAACTTTAGAAATGGGGGTAGCCTCATTGACCTCAATGAGGCCATTCATATGCCTAAACTTAAGCATGTGTGTAAGTGTTGACAGGAGCAAGACCAATGTTTAGTTAATAGTATAGTTACCCACCTTCTTTGCTTCTTCCAATACATCTTCAATATCCTGAAAGAGATTATGATGTTTTATTGGAAACCTGAATCAGAGAGGGGAACAAGACTTTTTAAATGACACGTCTACTCTTTTAAGGGATCTGGGAATAAAGTGAGAGCTGAAAGGCTACAGTGGAAAAGTCACGGAGTGATGCCACAGGGCCATCTGTGAGTGCAAACCTTCCATTTGAAGGAAAAGCAATCCTTGAGCAGCCCCTCACACCCCAAAGCAAGGACCCCTGGTGTAAAGCACTAGGGGTGGGGAGCAAGGTGGAAGGGGTGACCAAGGGGCAGGACAAGGGGGCTGATGGGGCAGTGTCCCAAACGGGCACAAAGGGAAGATGACCAAGAGGCAGGAGAGAGGGTCACTATGGGATGGTGGGTGCTGGTGGAATGGGGAGGGGGGTGACCAAGGGGCAGGGTAGGGGACGGAGGGGATGACGTAGGGGCGGGGGCATGCTGGTGGAGTGGGTGACCAAGGGGCAGGGTAGGGCATGGAGGGAATGATGTAGGGGTGGAGGGTGCTGGTGGAGTGGGGAGGGGGTGACCAAGGCGCAGGGTTCAGTGGGGCACAGAGGAGGTGACGTAGGGGCACGGGTGGAGTGGGGAGGGGGTGACCAAGGGGGAAGGTCTGGTGGGGCACGGAGCAGGTGACGTAGGGGCGCGGGGTGCTGGTGGAGTGGGGAGGGGGTGACCAAGGCGCAGGGTTCAGTGGGGCACAGAGGAGGTGACGTAGGGGCACGGGGTGCTCTGGGAGGGAGGGGGACCAAGGGGCAGGATGGCCACGGAGGGGAATGATGTGGGCGGCGGGGTGCTGGTGGAGTGCATAGGGCAGGGGTGATCCAAGGCGCAGGGTTAGAGGGCACGAGGAAGGTGACGTAGGGCAGGTGCGGTGGAGTGGGGAGGGGGTGACCAAGGGGAGGCCTGTCGGGCACGGGAGCAGGTGACGTAGGGGCGCAGGTGGACTTGTGGAGTGGGGAGGGGGGTGACCAAGGGAGTTTGGGCAGGAGCGTTAGGGGCACGAGCGGGTGGACCATAGGCCGGGGGCTGGTGGCAGTGGCAGGGGTGACCAAGGGGAGGTTACGGGCACGGAGCGGGTGACATATGGGCGCGGGGTCTGGTGGTGTGGGCAAGGGGTTGAACCAAGGGGCACAGGGTGGGGCACAGAGCGGGTGACATAGGGGCGCGGGGTGCTGGTGGAGTGGGCAGGGGGTGACTAAGGGGCAGGGTGGGGCACGGAGGGAGTGACGTAGGGGCGGGAGGGGGTCCGATGAGGCGGGGGTGAGCAAGGGCCGCACCCGCTCAAAGTCCGGCGCCGCGAGGTGGCAGTGACAATCCACCAGCCCCGCGACCTCCATCTCGAGAGCCCCAGGCCAGAACGGCCGCGTGATGGGCGGGTTCCGCCCGGACACGTGACCTGTTTCGCCGGTTGACGCAGGGCTCGGGCGGGTTCCGCTTCCGGCAGTTTGGAAAGCGGGAAATGGCGGAAAGCCCGGCCCGGCCAAGAGCAATGGAGGCTGCGGCTAAGGAATCGGAGCCGCTGCTGCCGCCGCCGCCGCCATCTCCGGCCCTCCGGGAAACGCGCGTCCGCTGCTGCTCCAAGCGCTGGGTGGGCGAGGTGCTGGGGCTGTGCGCCCCCTACGTGCGGGCGCTGGCCGACGGGCAGCCCGGCGAGCTCGGGGCCGAGAGCCGGGAGCAGGCGCTGCGGGACGCTCTGTGGGTAAGAGCCGCCGCGGGGGTGAATGGGAGCCGCTTGCTTGGGGGGCTGGGACGGCCCCGACCCTTGGCGTAGAGACTGGAGCCCCGCCGCGTCCCGTCCCGTCCCGTCCCCTCGGGCAAAGCCAAGCGGCCGGCAGATGCCCCTGGGTAGGCCCAGGCCTCAGCGAGCCCCGAGGGCCACAGTCCCGCAATTAAACGTCCACCTCTGTGCGAGCCGCCTCCGACCTGGCGGTTGGAGTTGGTGAGAGCAGCCGTAGAGTCACAGAGATGGAGCCCTGGAAGGGACTCCAGCGACCGCCTAGTCCGGCCCCTGCGCTGAGGCAGCGCCACATATACCTTAGCCCATCCCTGACAGGTGTCAGGAGGTTTATAAGAACGTGTTGGGACGAAGATGTGGATTACACAACCTCCCTTGGAAGCCTGTTGCAGAGTTTAACTACCCTTATCATTAGAAAGTTTTTCCTACCATTTAATCTAAATCTTCCTTGCAGCAGATTAAGCCCATTACTTTTTGCTCTACCTTGAGTGGCCCTGGAGAACAATTGTTCTCAGTCCTCTTTAGAACAGCCCTTGCAGTATTTGAAAACTTAGCAGGTTCTTTCTCAGGCCTTGTCTACACTACCTGATTAAATCGAATTACTTTAAATCGATTTTATAAAACCGATTTTATAAAATCGATTTAGTGCGTCCACACTAGGATTCTAAAATCGATTTTGTGCGTCCATGGCCCA